>NC_138075.1:230468116-230520616 GCF_964212035.1 Myotis nattereri
CCATCCATCCATCCATCCATCCATCCGTTCACCCTGCTCACAACCCACGGTTCCCTCCTGCCTCACCTCACCAGTGGTTTTCATTCCTTCCAGCCCTGGGCCTGCCTCTGGGACAGATGTCCGTGGGGTAGGCCGCCCCAGGCCGCGCCCCCCCCCCCCGGACCCCACAGACACCAGCAGAGCAGCCCATCCCCCAGGGGCGAGGTGCTTGTTACCCCTCCTCGGGGTCATCAGAGTGTCCCAGCCACACCCTCCCCGGGCTCTGCTGTGCGTCTACTCCACCCAATGCCAGGCGGGGTGCCAGGCGGGGTGGGGTGCCAGGCGGGATTTGGGGTTCCTGCCTCTGCCCCGGGCCCTGCAGAGAGTCTCCTCCTGGTGATGAAGGGTCTGCCAGGCGAGGGAGGGCTGGAGGCAGCGGGACGGGTGGGAGAGGGGCGCCCTGCGCACGCGGCGAGAGGAGGAAGAAAGATAACTGATGGGCAGTATTTTAAGGCATATTAACCCAATTACAAGTATATTTTTACAATCGTGGCTCCGACATTCATCACGCGGCGTTTATGAGCCCCGAGCTGGGCTGTGTCACTCGGCGGCGCTGGAACAGGCGCCTCCATTACGCTCCGCCCGCGCCGGTGCCGGCCGGCTCTTAAACCGCACGATTTTATCAAAATCTTGGGAAATTGAAGCAATCACTAAGAGGTGTCGGGGAATTAAAATGTTCTGTCTCGGGGAGAGAGATACACTTCTTGTAACATATATCAGCGGCTCCTTCTTTTTTTTTAAAGACACATGACTATGCAGAGAGACACGGCCGTGGGCTCCCCGAGGCGCAGCCGCTCCTCCGGGAAAGCCGCCCGGGAGGCATGGGCTCCGTGGGCTCCGTGGGCTCCGTGGGCTCCGTGGCCGCGCCCTCCGCTCTGTGTTTTTCCGATTTTCTTTTTCGCCTCCTGGTTTGTGGTCACATCACCCCCGCCCACCCCCAGTCAGCCGCAGGTCTGAGGAAATGAGATCCGGGCAGCAGGAACCAGAGAGGGTGCGGCCCTGTCTGTGCCCCCCACCCCCTGCACCCCTTGCATCCCCGGTGCCCCCTGCACCTCCGCCCCCTGCACCCCCTGTGCCCCCCAACTGCCTGTACCCCCCGCACCCCCTGTGCCCCCCGCACCCCCTGCGACCCCTGCACCCTCCACACCCCCTGCGACCCCTGCACCCCCTGCACCCCCTGTGCTCCCTGCACCTCCTGCACCCCTGCGCCCCCGCACCTCCTGTGCTTTCTGCAACCCTGTGACCCCACCCCCTGCACCCCCTGCACCCCCTGCACCCCCTGTGCTCCCTGCACCCCCTGCACCCCTGTGCCCCCTGCACCCCCTGTGCCCCCCATGCACCCCTACACCCCCGCACCCCCTGTGCCCCTCATGCACCCCTACACCCCCGCACCCCCTGTGCCCCCTGCACCCCCTGTGCCCCAACCCCCTGCACCCCCTGTGCCCCCCAACCCCCTGCACCCCCTGTGCCCCAACCCCCTGCACCCCCTGTGCCCCCCAACCCCCTGCACCTCCTGTGCCCCCCAACCCCCTGCACCCCCTGCATCCCCCTGTGCCCCCCTGAGCCCAGGAGGCTGGCGGGAGAGCAGGAGGGCATGGAGCCTGCTCCAAATCTCAGACCTGCAAACCTGCCGCGAGGCCGTGGGTGCCGGGTGCAGCCGCGGCACTGGTCTGGGGGTGGCGCTGCTCCCCGCTGTGCCCAAGCTGAAGTAGGGCAGTTTGCCTTCCCTCTGCGACCCCCTGGCCTGAGCAGGGTCCCGCAGGGTGGCCGGGCCCCTCCCAGGCACCGATCTTCCCGTGGGGACGCCTCTGGCCTCGGGGGCCGGCGCTCGGCTTCCTCACCCATGAGGGTCCGCCTGGCGGTTTGGCAAGCTCCCCACTGTCTGGGTCCCACCGGCCCGGCACCGCCCGGTCAGTCCTGAGGCCCTGGGCACGGGCTTGCTGGGTCTCGGCTGACTGCCGGGGGGTACGGGAGCCCAGGCCCGGGGCCCCACAAAGGTGTGAGCCAACCCGCCCAGCGGCACAGACGCGGCCTCATCTGTGTGCGGTCAGTTCTGAACACGAGGTGGGTGCTGCCAGGAGGCCGATGCCCGGGGCCCGGGGTCAGCCCGGCCAGTCCCCACCACGCGGGCGGGGAGGCCCTGGGCAGCTGGAGGAGGGCCCTGCCTGGCGCCTGGCAGCCCCGTGGAGGGGGTAGGGGCCCCACCTCGGGGGTGAGGGGTGACCCTCAGAGGAAGGTGTGCAGGGACCGGGGGTCCCCCTACGGGATCCGGGGGCCAGGCCGTGCTGGGCCTGCAGGGTGCCCTCGGGGTGCCCTCAGCGGGGGGTGCCCTCAGCGAGGGGTGCCCTCAGGGGGCTGTGGGCTCCTTAGATGGACTCAGGTGGAGCAGATGGCCACCTGCTGCCCAGGCCTGGCCCAGCGAGAGCCTTTTAAGGCCACTGAGCAGCCTCTTTCTGTCTCTCTGTCCCTCTGTGTCCGCTGTCCCCCTGTCCCCCTGTCCCCTTTCAAAGGGCTGTCATGTCAGAAGCGATGGCTAGGACAGCGGGAAAACGCCCCGATGTCCTTTGGGGGGAAGGTCCACGCGGGGGAGAGGCCAGCAAACAGCCCGCAGGACGGCGCCCGAGGGACGCACAGCCGGCCGCCCCCAGGCCCGGCCCTGAGCCCCTCCGGGCAGAGCTGTGTGGTGGGTGGTGGGCAGCAGCCGCCAGGGTGGCGGGGGCATTGGGGGGGTGGGGAGGGCGTGGGGGGGCGCGGGGGGGTGGGGGGCCATGGGGGGCTGTGGCGGGTGTGGGGCCCTGTGTCTTGGCTGCATCCCCCACGTGGGACCCTGGTTGTGATGTGGTCGTTGGGGGGAAAGTGGGCAGAGGGCGTGTTGGTGCCTTTGTGTAGTTCCTGTCGCTTCAGGTCAATCTAGAGCAGCGGTTCTCAGCCTCCTCACGCTGCGACCCTTTACTACGGCTCCTCATGTCGTGGTGGCCCCCAATTTCATTGTTACACATTGAACATCATGAAAGCACAGTGATTCATCACAAAAACAATATGGAATTACATGTGTGTTTTCCAATGGTCTTAGGCGACCCCTGTGAAAGGGTCGTTCGACCCCCAAAGGGGCTGCTCCCTGGGTGCCGGTCCGGCTGGTCTGGTGGGGGGCACCCCTCCCTGCAGCCCCGCTCCCGCCTGAGCCCAAGCCCCGAGCCCCGGGGGGTGCGGTGCCGGGCTCGCGCCCGTCAATCTCCGTGGACGCGCCCGCGGCCGTGGCTCCCGCGGGTGGGTGTCGCAGGCGCTGCCACGCGGGGTCAGGAGCCATCCCGCCGGCATTTGTGCTCTAAATTTAATTGTTCCTCTCCTTTTCTCCCTTAGAAAGATCAGTAAAAACTGTTAATTTGATCAATACCTAATTTTTTCGCCCGGAGCGCGTGTCTCCTGCGGGCCCGCGATAAGCCGGCGCCGGACGCGCGGCTGGCAGGAGGGCGCCCGCGCCCGGGCCCGGCCACTTAGCACGGTGTAATCCATCCCCGGCCGTCCCTCCGCAATTACCCCGTCTCCTGCTGTCGACCGTATCGCGCTATCTTTTAAATAGATCCAGCTCGGCCGGGCGGCCGGCCGGCAGGACAAATGACGCCATCGCTCATCCCGCGGGCCGGGAGATAAGTCCCTTAAAGAGGGGCCCATTCATCAGCGGCCCTACAAGCCGCCTTCTTTGTTCGGGCTCCTTTCAGATTCCGAAGCTATTGATCTGCCTGGGCGCCGTGGGGGCGCGGGGCGGGCGAAGGGCCCGTGGGGAGCCGGCAGGGGCCAGGGGGGTGCCCGCCACCCTGGGCCTGGCCTGGCGAGGCGGGCTGGGTGCACCCACTGACCCTCAGGCCTGCGGGCCGCCACGTGGCCGGCTGCCCCTGGACACATGGGGGTGTGGGAGGGGCTGACCCGCCGGAGCCCCAGTGCCACTGGCCCCCCACCTGGAACCTCTCCCGGCTCCCGGCCGCCTGCTCCGGGCATGGGCACCCTGCGGCCTGGGTCTGTCCCTGGGGGCTGTCAGGCTGCACGGGGGAGGGTGTGGGGCAGTGCCGGGGAGGGGGCAGAGCGGGGGAGGGGGGCAGTGCGGGGGAGGGGGGCAGTGTGGGGGCCAGGCCGAGCTGAGGCAGGCCTGGGCGGGTGGGGGGGCGAGGAGGGAGGGGGAGTGTCTGTGGGAGCAGCCGCAGGCCCCACCCCCCCCATGGTCTGGGGACTCGGTGAGCGGAGGAGCCATGATTGTTATCCTGCCTCCAGTCCAGGCTGCAGGCCTGCCAGACGGTGGTGCTGCCGGGGCAGCGAGGCCCGGACACAGAGGGAGGCAGGGTGACCTCGGGGGCTGGGCACCCGGGAGCAGAGACCCACCGGCTGCCAGCCTGGCACAGGGCACCGGCCTTCAGCCCGCCTTCTGCCCCTGGACCGGTCCCCACCGCTGAGAGCAGGGCACCCGGTCAGCACCCTGACCTCCCGGGCAAGGGCAGGTGGGCGCACCAGGACTCCCGGCCTCAGGCGTCTCTACGGGGGTCTCTCCTCCCTCTGGGCACCTCTGGTGCCTGGTGGCTGGTGCCCAGCTGCCCTAGCCCTGTGGGAGCTGGGCCCGGGGGGCGGGCATGGGGGGCGGGCATGGGGGTGACACGGGGCTGCAGCGTGGGCTCCGTGGGGCCGGGGCGCAGAGGCTGCGGTGAGGCCGGTCACGGCTCTGGTTGTTCCTGAGCGGCCCCGCCCCTCCAAGACCCACTCCTGAGCCCGAGTGAGGGGTCCCTCCTTGGGGCCCTTTGGGGGTGACCTGTGTGGTCTCCCCAGCAGCCAGGCCCTCCCTCCCACACCGGGCACCTCCTGGCTCCTAGGTCGACGCTCAACTGAGCCCCGCGGCCGGGCTGACTGCCTTTCTCGTCAGCCTTTGCGTTCGCCCTGTGCCCAGAAGGGGGCTCTGGACACCTTTGCTGGCTGCCGGGGTTGGGGGGGGGGGCGCAGGGCCCGGCATTCCTGGCTGAGCATCCCCCCCTTGTGGACGAGGGGAGCCCCAGGGCGGCCTCCTGTGCGCCTGCTGAGTCCGAGTCCAGGGCGCCGGGTCCCCCCACTGCTGCCCTCGCAGACCACTTTCCGGGAATGGAGTCGAGAGGAGTTGGGCCCCGTGATGCGTGGAGGGGCCCCCAGGCCCTGGCCGCCCTGAGCGCACCCCCGGCGGGAAGCACAGGGGAGGCAGGTCTCGGGGAGGCAGGTGTCCGGTGAAGGAGGACCTGCTCGCTCACACCGACAGGGACCGGGGGTGACCGGGACCGCCCCCGTCCTCGCGGGGCACCCCCCCTAGGTGGCGCCCTCCACAGGAGGGCACCCTGGGGCGTGCGCCTCTCTCCCGTTCCCGGCGAGCGCAGGGGGCAGGCCTCTGCAGGTGGACGGGAGGCCTGGGGCCGGGGCTGCTCCACCCGGGGAGAGGGCAGGGTCTGCAGAAGCCGGAGGGAAAAATAAACAACCGCCAGCCAAGGCGAGAAGGTGAAGGCACCGGCGGCGGGATCAGCTCCAACAGAACAGGAGCCCATCCGCGTGAGCGAGTCACCCTCGCGCTCTGACGGGCGGGCGGCCGGAGCTGCTCGCAGGGAAACGCCGTCAGGGGCACAGAGGGCCGGGACCAGGGCAGCAGAGACACGCCAGGCAGACAAGAAGCGAAGGCAGGAGTGATTCTAAACCAGGAAAGACAGAGCCATGGCCCCAAACATGAGGGACAACGGAGAACATCAGACGTGAGCTCAAGGGAACGCAGGCCAGGAAGATACGGCGACCACAAATACAGGCAGTAAGCAATGCAGCCTCAGGATGCGTGCAGCTCCACCGAGAAAGTCGCCAAGAGCAAGAGATGACGAAATTATGGGGGGCGGAACTTCTATTATTTTTTTAAATTTATCTTTAAAGAAATATTTGTATTGATTTCAGGGAGGAAGGGAGAGGGAAAAAGAGAGAGATCGAAACATCAACGATGAGAGAGAATCCTGGATCGGCTGCCTCCTGCCTGCCCCCCACCGGGGATCAAGCCCACAGCCCGGGCACGTGCCCTTGACCAGAGTCGAACCTGGGACCCTTCAGTCCCGAGGCCGGCGCTCTGTCCACTGAGCCACACCAGCCAGGGGCTAAAATGGATCTTTACTGCAGCCCTTGCCGGCTTGGCTCAGTGTGGATGCAGTGCTGGCCTGCGGGCTGCGGGGTCCTGGGTTTGATTCTTGACCCCTGGCGGTCGGGCTCGTGTGGGAGGCCACCAATCAGTGCGTCTCCCTCAGGCTGAGGTCTCTCCGCCTCTCCCCTCCCTCCGCTCTCCGAACATCAGCAGGAGAGCGTCCTCAGGCGAGGATTAACCACAACACACACGTTATCTTTGTTGTTGGGACTGTCACAGGTGCCCCCCTTTCATTTTTCCCTCTGACCCCCCCCCCGCCTGCACCTCACTATCTTCTGAGTCTGTGGGTTATGCGTATGAGTTCTTTGGGTTCGCTGGAACTTGAGCAAACCCTTTTTATAAAAAAATGACAGATTAAATGTACACAAAGGAAGCACGGATATTTAAGACTCACTGGCACAGTAAGTGAATGTAACTCTGCTGCCCATCAGTTCGCGTGTCCATGTTTGTAAAGAAAACAGATTCATTTTGTGCACAATTTACTATTCACGGCAATAGGCCGTGCACTCGTCCCCTGTTACGGTCACCGGCAGAGGCAGGCGGAGCCCATCCACAATTTTATCAAATTTTTGTTCAAATATTGAAACTGAAAAGGACACACACACATGCACATGCGCACACACACACGCACACGCACACACATGCACACGCGCGCACACGCACGCGCGTGCTCACACACGCACGCACAGACATGCACACACGCACGCACAGACACAGACGCACATGCATGCAACGCATGCACACACACACGCTCACACACACGCACACAGACACGCACACACGTGCGCTCACACGCGCGCGCGCACAGACACGCACACAGATGCACACAGACGCACGCACACACATGCACACACACGCACACACACAGAGAGACACATGCACGCACAGACGCACACACGCACACACAGACACACGCACGCACATGCACTCACACACATACACACGCGCGCACACGCACACGCATGCACACACACGCACACACGCGCACACCAAGAGGCTGTGGGACAGATGGGATCACTTGCGCAGTCTGGCACGTGTACGTAGCGAGAAATGGTGGCTGTAAACACATCATTTGTCAGAAGACAAGTATTAAAAGCGAGTGAGATAAGTGTCCAGCTTGAGAGGCTGTGAAAAGAACTGAAAAATGTATCTCAAACACAAGATGGAAATAAAAAAAAAGATAAGCGCAGAAATCACTGAAGTCGAGAACACACTTAACAAGCCGGAGGATGCCGGGGCCCGAGCGGTCCGGAACAGGATGAGACCGCCGGCGCGGGCGGCCCGCGGACAGAGCGGAGACGCAGAAAGACAGTACACCCAGAGTGAACCACGGACACTCGCGGAGGACCATGCCCAGTGCGCGCAGAAAACCCGGATGAAATGGAGAAACGTCCGGGAGCACGTGAGGTGCCAGACAGACAGCCACGCGAACAAACCACCTGCCAGACTCGCCTTCACGGAGGAGTCTGACACGGGAAACCATTTCCCACCAACAACCTTCACAAACGGTGAGTTGGGTCAATTATTTTTTAAAAAAAACAACACATTTTTATTGATTTCAGGGAGGAAGGGAGAGGGAGAGAGAGAGAAGCATCACTGATGAGAGAGAATCACAGACCGGCTGCCTCCTGCACGCCCCCCACTGGGGATTGAGCCCGCAGCCCGGGCCTGTGCCCCGACCGGGAGTCGAGCCGTGACCTCCTGGTTCCTACGTCCACGCGCACCACGGAGCCGCGCCGGCCGGGCGGTAAATTATTCCTTATGCGGATTCTTCCGGAGCACGGAAAACGAGGCAAAGTCTCTTGACTCGTTCTAGGACAGCGGTTCTCAACCTGTGGGTCGCGACCCTTTGGGGGTCGAACGACCCTTTCACAGGGGTCGCCTAAGACCCTCGGAAAACACATATATAATTCCATATTGGTTTTGTGGTTAATCACTGTGCTTTAATGATGTTCAGTTTGTAACAATGAAATTGGGGGTCCCCACGACATGAGGAACCGTATTTAAGGGTCGCGGCGTGAGGAAGGTTGAGAACCGCTGCCCTAGGAGGTGGTAAGACCCTATTGCAAATCGGAAAAGACAAGTGTAAGTCGTTTCAACCAAAAAAGCCACCGAGTGGGACCACTCCGGGGTCTGTTTTTAACCATCAGGGTCGCATGGTTCCCCCAGGAATGCGAAGGCGGCTCAGCACCAGGAACCCATCGTGTGATTTACTCCCGAAAGGAGAGAAGGGGGCGTCGTGTGGACGTGACAGAGGCAACACACGGGGCGCGTACGTGCCCTCGGCCGGCATCAAACCCGAGGCCCTTCGGTCCGCAGGCTGGGCCCAGCCCCTGAGCGACGGCCCTGGGGTGGTGCGTTCCCACCCCCCCTTCGTTTCTCTTCCTGGGCGTCAGCCCTGAAGGTGCCAGCGACCCGGTGGCTTCTGTCCCCCTGGACTCAGCTCCCTGAGCACAGGGCCTGGTCCAGGCCCCCCAGGCACGTGGTCAGCGCGGACTCCGGCCCTTGCACGTGGGTCTCTGTGGTCTGGGCCCTCTGGCTGTGAGCGCCTGCCGCCTCCTGCAGGAAGCCCTCCTGGCATGGGGGCCCTGGCCCACCCTCTTTGCTTAGCCTGGACCCTCCGGTGGGCTGTCCGGGGATGGCCTAGCCGGCCTGTGGGTCAGTGCCAGGGATCTGTGGGGGGTGGGAGCCAGCAGGCACTGCCTACCTCCGCGGAGCCCTCCCGAGCACCGGCCAGGGGTGAGCTGCTTCCCTGCGGGACCTCGGGGCCCAGAACAAAGGGAGGGGTGACGGGGGGGGGCTTCCCCAGGACACAAAGGCTGGAGCCCAGACCCGCCCTCACGGGGTGTCACACGCACCTCGGAAAGCCGGGAAACCAGCTTTTAAATTTATCGATTTGAGAGAGAGGAGGGGAGAGAGAAAAATCAATCTGTTGTCCCACTTCCAGTCTCGGCCTGTGACGGTCACTTCACGTGTCCACTCAGCCGAGCTGCCACGTGCCCAGCAGTTCAGTCTCGTGGTGAGTGCTGCTGCGAGGGGCGTTTCGGACGAGATAGCTCTGAGCTCGGGGGCGGGGGGCGCACTCGGGGGCGGGGGGTGCACTCAGAGGTGTGGGGCGCACTCGGGGGTGGGGGGCGCACTCGGGGGCAGGGGGCGCACTCGGGGGCGGGGGGCGCAGCTGGTGGCCCTCCCTGCTGCGGTGGCCTCCCCCAACCAGCAGGAACACTTGGGGGAAACACGGTGCCCGCCCTGGGCTGCAGCCTGCTGGTCTACCCAGGGGAGCTCGGCCCACCCAGCCCCACCATCCAATGAGCTGATTCCTAAAATAGCCCTCTCCCTCTCTCTCCCTCTCTCTCTCTCTCTCTCTCTCTCTCTCTCTGTCTCTCTCTCTATATATATATACACACACACACACACACACACATATAACACGTGCACAGACATACACACACACACATAAACACACACATACACATATGCACACGCGCACGTGCACGCACACACACAGAGCCCGGGCCGGGCAGCTCCGCTGGCTGGAGTGTGGTCCCCATGTGCCAGGTTGCAGGTTGAGCTCAGGGCACCCAGGACCAATGCATGCGGCAGTAAGTGCGACGACGGGTTGATGTTTCTCTCTCTCCCTTCCTCTGTCTCTCAAATCAATAAATTAAAAAAATCAATATATATAAAACCCTAATATGCAAATAGACCGAACAGCAGAACCACCGAACAACCGGTCGCTATGACGTGCGCTGACCACCCCTGAGGGCTTCTCCGCCTCCCCCTGCTCCTGGGGGGCGATCGGGGCAGCAGCCACCACTCGCACCCGCAGCTGGCGCTGGCCCCAATCCCTCTGTGCCGTCAGCGAACACGAGTGGGGCCAGCGCTGCGTGGGAGGGGTGCTGCTGGCAGACAGAGGACGATGGGGGTGGGGGGGTGGGGGGTGTTTGGGGGCAGGGGGGGCGTAGGCCGTGGCAGGAGGGGCTGGGTGGGGGCGCGGAGGATGGGCTGAGACCCGCCCCTGTGCCCACCGCAGCCTCGAGGCCCACAGTTCCTTTCAAGGTGCACGAATTCATGCACCGGGTCCCTAGTTTTTAAATAAAAAACCTACACACACATATACACATTCACATACTGGTACATACATATAGCCATACACACAAACATATACACACATGACAGACACCCATCCACACCCCTATACATACACCTACACACATGTGCACATGCACATACACGCACAGCACACCTCACTTCATTGCATGCAGAGCGGAGGGCAAGACCTTCTACCAGCAAAAGGGGGGCGCCTGCCAGGGCCTCCCGTGCCTCTGAGGTGCGTGCACATGGGCACCCCACACACAGACGCTCCCCTTCTCCAGGGCTGGGGCGTAATCGTCAGTGCTGCCCCTCTGAGCACGGCCATCTGGGCCCCCCCACCCCAGGGGACCAGGTGCCGGGAGAAGGGCCTGCCTAGAGGCGGGGGCCTTTGGGCACGAGGAGGGGCTGCCTGCTCGGCCAGGGACAGTGTCTGTCCACTCGCACTGACCCCACCCCCCAGACCCGGGCACCTCTCCTGGCCTCACGGGACGGGCGTCTGCCTGGCACCTGCCCTCTCCTTGCCCAGGATGCGGGGTGGGTGCAGTGGGGGCGAGGGGGCATGGGGCAGGGGCAGAGGGCTCGTCCCTGTCACCGCAAGCAGCCTGTTCCCCGAGGGGGCCTGCCGGTGGCCCGGTGGCCAGTGCCCGGCTGCCCGCCAGGCCGGTGCCGGCTCCCTGGGCCTGGGTTTGGCTCCGGCGGGGCCGCAGCGCGTTGCCGGCGGCGGCGGAGCCGTTCCGCACTCCATCATCGACGGGTGACAGCGGAACGGTGGGAGTTCATTACAGGGCCCATGAATTGTTGGAGGTAATTTAGATTACAATTTAAAGTTTAATTTAAAAATCTATCAACAAATGTGAAAGTGCTGGAGGAACACTTTAAAATGCACTTTAATCTCAGCAGCACAAATAGCTTTTCGGGGCCCTAAACATCATCACCTGGAAAAACAGTAAAACTTTACTGCATCTTTAATTAAATTACAAACACAAAGGATAATTAACTTTCTTATTCTTATTTTATTCCCGCATTGTCTCTCCCGGAGTCAATATCTTCCGGCTGCAGGAGCGGCGGTTAGGGAAGTTTACAGCCAGGCCCGCCGGAGGGAGGGTGTCCGGCCACGCGGGGAGCTGGGGGGGGGGGGGGCCGTCCCAGGTCCCCGGCTCCCGCAGGGCCCAGCCCCGAGCCACAGCCCCTGTGCTCACGACCTGGTGATGACGCTCAGGGGGCCACGTCGCTGGGGGTGTGAGTACCAACTCGCTCGTCCTCTCAGCATCCCTGGGATGTCGTCGGGGAAACTGAGGCACGGGAAGGTGGGGACTGCCAGGGTCACACGGCTGGTGAGTCTGCGGAGTGTATCCCGGCTGTGCTGGGTGGTAGCAGGCCCCACCCGGGCAGAGAGGGCGGGGTGCGGAGGGTGGGCCCCGAGCGGGGTAGGCTGGTCCCGGAGCCACAGGACGGGTGGGAGGAACCTGGGGGACCCGGGGGCACTGCCCGGAGCGGCCACGAGGGGCCCTGCTGATGTGGGGGGCAGGGCGTGTGGAGATGGGGTGGGCCCCCCCGTGGGGGTCCTGGGGGCTCAGGGTTAGGGAACCCCAGGGAGCGTATGGGTGCAGGAGGGTCCCTGAGCAGGAGCTTGTGGGAATGTGGTGGGGACTCAGGGGGGACTGGTCCTCCCAGTGCCTGTGGGTTCTGGGGGGGTGTGGGGTGTGGGGGGCCTGGACCGCACCCCTCCACCCCACTCGCCTACTCTCCCCTCCTCCTCCTCTCCCCACCCCCTCCTTCCGCTTCCTTCCTTCCTTCCTGTTGGGGGGGGGGGCGTGTGGCTTTGGCACCCTCCTTACCCATCTGGGACTGTTCCCCGCACGGCAGTGGGGTTCGGGTGGGGGTCCCAAGCATTTAGGGCCCGCGTGGGGCGGGAGCTCCACCTGAGCCGCATCAGCCCAGTCGCTGGGCACGTCTCCCGGGTCTTCCCAGAGTCCAGCCCCTGATTGTTTTTTAACTTGAGCTGCTATGTCCCCAACCCAGGCTGCCGGGGGCCACTCTGACGGACCCCATCTCCTACCCCCACCAGGCCCCCCGTGGGCATCCCAGCTGCACCCTCGGCCACTCACGTGCTCACACTCACACTCGGCGCCCCTCCCCTCCCCTCCCCTCCCCTCACCCCCCACGCCCCGGCTCACAGGCTCTCGCACCCTCACAGACCACGGGGTCTGCAGGGACCGGCTCAGCCAAGGTCAGGGGCGGGCGGGGCGGGTCCGTGGTGGGCCTGACCCTGTGTCCTGGCCCCCTGCCCACCGGCTGGCTGGCGCAGCCCCCAGTGGAGGCAGGAGGCAGGGCCAGCGGCTCTGGCTGTTCAGTTTCAGTGCGGTGGCTGCTTAATTATTGGCTAATCTAGCAATTTAGCATGCTTCATTTAATTCTAATTAGGAGAATTAATAGGCAGGGAGAGCGATTTCCATAGAGTGGCACCAAACAAAACCGCGTCCACTCCAGCCACGGGCGCCCTGGGATGCGGGTGGGCGGACCTGCAGGGCGGGAAGGTGGGGGGGGGGGCGTGGGCAGCCTGGGGGCAGGAGTGGCTCCGTGGCCGCTGGCCCTGCCTCTGAGGGCACCGGGGTCCTGGACAGCCTGGCTGCACCCAGGCAGCCCCGCCCCAGCCCCCCTCCCGGCCCCCAGCCCCCGCCCGGCCGCCGCCTGTTTGTCTGCTCAGCCAGCGGCCCCTGACAAGGCCGACGTTGGACAAGGCCGACCGCTAATGAAGGTGCTAATTGAATTAAATGCCGCGGTAATGAGCAGATGAGCAGCATAAAAAGTAAAGAGTCAGATAGGCCAATTAACAAGCGCCGAGCATAATTATAACAGCGGACACGCGCCCGGCGCTAATTGTTACCGCGGGATTTATGGTAATCGGCCCCACAACAGGCAGCGGCCAGACCTGCCCAGGCCCCGTAATTAAAGAAATGATATTCTACACCAACGCCGGACGGGCTAATTAGGCCTTGATTTACATAAAGCCGCCTGCGTGGAGGCACTGCCGGGGGGCCACCCCCCCCCACCCGCAGGCCCAGCCACGGCCGCTCCCCGCTCCTGGTCCCGCCAGTCCCGCGTGCTGTCCCCACGCGCAGCCCGCACCCCCTGGGAGCCAGGCCCTGGGGCCCCGGCTTCAAGGCCCAGGAGCCCCGTCCTCCGGGCGTCAGCCCCCCTGCAGGGCCGGCTCATCCCCCCTCCTCTCTCCCTGCACCCGGGCAGGAATGTGCCGGACGGACGTGGGGACGTGCCAAGGTCGTGGGCAGCCAGGCTGATCTGGGCCTCCTGTCCCCAGCCCCTGCGTTGGGCGGGGCCACCCCTCCATGCTGCCTCCTGGGAGGGCAGCTGCCGACCCCCATCCCATCAGATGCACACCCCCCCACCTCGGTCAGGGAGGGCCCGAGGGGACATGCAGGCAGACGAATGAGGGTGGGAGAGAGGTGGCCGGAGACAGGTGTGCGGAGACAGGTGTGCGGGCCCTGCGTGGGGTGGGCACCCCTGGGAGCCGGGGTACAGGGTGGGGTGGCACCGGCTCTGACATCTCCGCCCTCCAGCCCGGCCCCTCCTCCCTGGCGAGGCCACCCTGTACCCCATTTTAGAGGCGGCAGTGGGGCCCAGGGGGCGCTGCCCTGAGGTGCCCTTCTCTCTGCAGGGTGCCCGGTGCCACCGCGTCCCAGCCGCCCCGCGCACGGCCCGCCTGCCGCTGCGGGTGGCTCCCCGGGGGGCAGAGTCCCGTGCGCCCTGAGCCGCCGCCTCATTTACAAATGCGGCTTCAATGGAGGCTCGTTTTCCAATCTCCTTTCATTTGGTCCCAATTGAACCCCTTCTTGCGCTGATGGGTGATTAGCCGTGCTCGTGCCGCGGCCTGGCCAGGCGCGGCCGTCAATGGGGGGGTTTCATCAGGCGGCAGCCGTGGGGCGCCGCGGGCTGTCCCCTCAAATCACAGTCATGGGCTCATTCAGCCCGATGCCCCCCCCCCCCCGCCCGTCCCGTGAGCGCTCATCCCGCTTTATTCACGCCAGATCTGCTCTGCCTCCGTAATGAGCACGAGGAGGGCGCGGGCGCGGTGATAGATGGGCGGGAGATTAAATAGGATCTTTACGACTCGGCCGCCATCGCTCTGACTGCGCGATAAGCCCAGTCACTTCAGCCCTGATTTGCTCTTTATTGGAGCCAATATGAGCGTGAGCTCACCGGTGCGGGGCCATCACGGCCGTTTAAGGTGGAACGGCGGGATGAGGCGCGGGTGGCGTGGCCTGGGGGGCCCCCACCCCCACAGGACGTCTCCCGGCTGCCCGGGCCCCCCCCGCCCTCCTCAGGGTCCCTCCTGCTCAGCGTGTCAGGGGTCCAGCTGCACCCCCACCGGCCACAGGACCGCCACGGCCTCAGCTCCGGCCGATGCCCCAGCTGGGAGGCTGTTCATTCAGGGCCAGAGGGCACCCCACCACCCCCTGGGGGAGACAGGAGGTGACGGACAGCCCCCCATCCTCTGGCTCCCCTGGGGCTGAGGGGTGTGGGGGGCAGGGAACCACCTCCCTCCCACCTGCAGGGGGCAGCACGGCCCCGCCTCCAGCCTCCCTTCTCCCTGCTCTCCCAGCACCTTCCGCTCCCGTGTCCCCCAATCCTTGCCTGATGGACAGAGCCTCCCGCCTGCCCTCGGCTGAGGCCACGGGTGCAGCCACGGCCTGGGCCATGGGTGCGGCCATGGCCTGGGCCACGGGTGCGGCCACGGGCAAGGTGCTGCAGTGGCGGAGTCGCAGGCCCCGTCGCAGCCCAGGGGTCCTCAGAGCACATCCTGTCCTTCTCCCGAGAAGGGGACGGCTGGGAGGTGGCGGCCCTGCCTCCGGGCCCAGCAAGGACCCTCTGAGCCAGGGGGTCGATGGGTTAGCAGGCGGGGGGTCACCTCAGGGCCTCCAGGACCCTCCTGTGAAGCCGGCCTGTGCGGCTGTGGGAGGGAGAGACCATGAGAGCTCAGGTGGCCAAGGGCCACCACAGCCATGCCGCCCGCACCACCTCCCTGGAGTCCAGACGCCCCCAGCCACGCCCACGTCCCCCGCACACCCCCTTCCGCACCCTCAGCTCCACCCCTGCCCAGCCCCTGCCCCGCGTGTGCCCTCTGCTGCCCAGCTGCCCGGAGCCCTCACCTGGTGACCACCTTTGTCAACCTGCCGTCTCCTGCGTCCCCCACTCACCACCCGCAGCCCAGCCTTGCCCTGAGAGGTGCTGTGTGCGAGCCTGTTACGTGTGCGTGTGGGTGTGTGTCTTCGCGTGTAAGTGTCTTGTGTGCGTGTCTCTGCCTCAGTGTCTATGTGCCCCCACACCTGCCCCTGCCCCCTGCCCCCTGCCCCCTGCCCACTTTGCTGCTGGGGAGCCCACTGTTCAAAGCCAGGCGTCCGCACAGGGGGGCTGGGTGGGGCTGGGGTCCTGCCGGCTGCTCCCCGACACCCTCCCTCTCAGCACCCCCGGCAGTTCCCGCCGTTCACTCAGGAGAAAGCCTCTCTCCACAGCCCAGCGGCACGAGACCAGCCGGGGGCGCCCTCCTCAGGGGGTCACGGCACAGGGAGGACGCTGACCGCAGCCGGGGGAGGGCGGTCACGGTGAGGGAGGGCGCTGACCGCAGCCGGGGGAGGGCGGTCACGGCACAGGGAGGGCGCTGACCACAGCCGGGGGAGGGCGGTCACGGCACAGGGAGGGCGCTGACCACAGCCGGGGGAGGGCGGTCACGGTGAGGGAGGGCGCTGACCACAGCCGGGGGAGGGCGGTCACGGTGAGGGAGGGCGCTGACCACAGCCGGGGGAGGGCGGTCACGGTGAGGGAGGGCTCCCTTTTCTGAAGCTGATTTCAAACCAGCCCCCAGTCTCCTCGCGTGAATGGACTGCAGGGGGCGCTCCTGGGCGGGGCTGGGAGGCGGCTTGGGGGGCTGGATGGGGCTGGCGTGGGGGTTCTGGGACAGTAGGGGGCTCAGCTCCCCCACGTCCAGTGGGCAGAGCCCCTGACCCAAGCCTTGGGCACTGGGCACCCCCAGTCCCCCCGAGTAAAGAAAGAGAAGTGTGGGTGCTGTGTCTGCGTTCATCCACGCTTATTGAGCACCTACTGTGCGTCGAGCTGCTCAGGGTGAGGCAGACGAGGGTGACTGCTCCCCTGAGCTGCCAACTGCCCCCCATGCACAGATGCGCCCCATCTTCCTCCGGCTCCCCCGGGGGTCAGGGCCCTATGGCTGCAGGAGGGGCCCCCACCCTGGGCCCCAGTGGACCCCCCCCTCCCTCCCAGGGCACACAGGCGCCTCTGAAGGGCACTGCCCCTCCCGGCGGGGGCTGCCCAGAGCGGGTGGAGCTGCCACCCTGATGCCCCCTCCCCCCCTCCCCCCCCCCCGTGTCCATGCCAGGCTGCGTGAGCTGGAGGCCTTGGGGCCATGGGTCCTCTCGGCCAGCGGTCGCCAACCCCACTGGTGGTCCGTGAGTCCGAAAGGTTGGCGACTGCTGCTCGAGGCCCTGGGTTCGAAGGTCGCAGCAGCTAGAGCCCTCGGTGCGCCCTGAGGAGGCCCACGGTCTGGGCTCTGCCTGGGGCCTCAGCTCTGCAGGGCGAGCGGGAGCCCCTCCATCCGTCCGTCCGTCTGTCTGGGGCTGGTCCTGCAGGGCTGTCCGGGGTGGGGGACAGAGCCTCGGGGAGCCAGCCGACCGGCAGCAGGGTTTGCTCAGCCCACAGGCCTGGGAGGCGGGTCCCTGGGGCCCACGGGCGCTGTGGCTGCTGGGGGCTGCGTGGCAGCGTCTAATCCCCCACGGGGCTTGGGGCTCGGGGCTCGGGGAGCCGGGGAGCCGGGAGAGGGTGAGCGTTGTCAGGCAGCTGGAAAATTGGAGGCGCGGGGCTCCCCCGTGGGTGCGGTGGCCCCTCGCTTCGCTCTCCGTCCATTGCCTCCCTCACAGCTTCAGGGAAGTGGACGGTGGATGCGTCTGTCAGGGGATGACGGATGGGGAGGCCCTGGCTGGGCTCCGGGGGGGGGGGAGCGCCTCCCTGTGGAGGGGGGTGGCTAGCAGGGGCGGGGGTGGCTCTGTGGGCAGGTGGGGGCGGGTCCACAGAATGGGGGCAGCCCTGGGGCATGGGTGTGGTGCCCAGGTGGGCGTGCTGGAGGGCGAGACCTGGAGAGCCAGCTGGGCACAGGGCTCCCAGGACGGGGAGGGGGCGGGGCCCTGGGACCCGACAGCCCGCCTGGTGCCTGGCCGGACCCCCCCCCCCCCACTGTGTCCAGTCGGAGATCCCGGCCCTCCCGTCGCCTCTGTGCCCCGGCTTCCTCGCCTGTGAGTGGACTAGGCGGCCGGGCCGTGGGTGCAGCCGCCTGCCCCTGGGTGCCCCCCACCCCCGCTGGAGGGTGTGGGTGCGGGTGTGGGCTGCAGGCTTCCACCTTAAGGTGCGAGCGGCTGAGCCCCGGCCCCCGCCCCCTGGTGACAAATACTAATGTCTAAATCAGCAGCGCCCGCGGCCGGCCGCTCATGTTCTTTGCTGAAATGTCACCTGTTCCTATCTAACGATTTGCATAATGCAAAGCTTCTCACTCGTAAAATACAGATTAAGAGGGGAAGCAGAGTCATTCCGGAACCAGAGAGCCATTTCAAGGCTCGGGAGGGAGGCCGGCGCTTAACCCTGTCCCTGCCGCCCGCCCGCCCCTCCCAGGGCTCAGCCCAGACCTCCCGGCAGCCTCACCCCTGCAGCCTGGGGTCAGGGACCTCACCCCCTCCAGGTCTGGGTCAGGGACCTCACCCCCTCCAGGTCCGGGTCAGGGACCCTCACCCCTGCAGCCCTGGGTCAGGGACCTCACCCCCTCCAGGTCCGGGTCAGGGACCCTCACCCCTGCAGCCCCGGGTCAGGGACCCTCACCCCTGCAGCCCCGGGTCAGGGACCTCACAGCAGCCTCGCCCCTGCAGCCCTGGTTCAGGGACCTCACGGCAGCCTCACCCCTGCAGCCCCGGGTCAGGGACCTCACCCCTGCAGCCCCAGGTCCGCCCTGCCTCCTGGAGTGCAGGCTGCCCCGCCCCCGAGCTGGTGGCCAGCTGCCCAGCCTCCCTGAGCCGCTGGAGAGAGTGACTTCTGTTCCCCCAGCGCCTGTGCTTTGGGGCGTGAGCTGCACCCGCACAGGGAGGGGGATGGAAGGGGCTTCGGTGCCTTCGTGGTTCAAGGTGCCCTTGGGCTTGGTGGGGGCCTGATGCCCAGGGGGGCGCGGGAGATCCGTGCTTGGGAGGTAGCCTGTGGGCCTCTCGGGGTCCCTCCGTTCAGCTCAGCCGGGGGAGTGGCCGCCCAAAGGGGCCTGGCTGGTCCCCCCAAGGGTGTGGGTGCTGGGAGCTGATTGGGGGTGACCCAGGGCTTTTGAGGGCTCAGGCCAGGGGCTCGGCCAGCTTGGCCTGGTCACATCACCGGCCACAGTTGCAGCCGCATCCCTGAGTGTCCTCCATGTCCAGCGTGGCCTCCTGCCACCGTTCCCGCCCTCCTCCTGCCCTCCCTCCCGCCCTCCTCCTGTGTCTGCAGAGCCCTCTATGGGGAAAGGGGCCCCACGCTGGCGGGCCTGACCTGTGATGGGTGGGGGTGCGAGGAAGTTGGGGCTGGGGGCAGAGAGAAGGTGGGGCCTGTGAGGGCACCAGGGACAGGGGTCAGGAGGGGAGGGGAAAGCTGAGGCTAAAGCTGGCCTCCAGGCTAGACCAGGTGCACACGGGAATGGGGGGCTCGGCTGGGGGGCCAGGGGGTGGGGGGCATCACAGGGAGGGGCTGACCTACTCACAGGCCTTCCTCACAGCTCAGGAGCGGGGACAACAGCCTGGAGCCCCTGGAGTGCACCCCAATTTGCACCTGGGTTTACCTGAGCAGGTGGGGTACCTGGGCAGCTGGGGTACCTGAGCAGCCGGGGTACCTGGGCAGCTGGGGTACCTGGGCAGCCGGGGTACCTGGGCAGCCGGGGTACCTGAGCAGCTGGGGTACCTGGGCAGCTGGGGTACCTGAGCAGCTGGGGTACCTGGGCAGCTGGGGTACCTGAGCAGCTGGGGTACCTGGGCAGCTGGGGTACCTGAGCAGCTGGGGTACCTGGGCAGCTGGGGTACCTGAGCAGCTGGGGTACCTGGGCAGCTGGGGTACCTGAGCAGCTGGGGTACCTGGGCAGCCGGGTGCTGGTGTGCGTCACCCCATGGCTCCCTCGCCCCTGGGCTGGTCTCACAGCCTCACTGTCACCGGGGAAACCGAGGCAGAGGGTGCAGCTGGGATGTGGCTCCGGTGGGGGGTGGGGGCAGGTGCTCACATCGCCCGTGGGAGCGGAGCCCTGAGAGATGGGGCCTCGTCCCGAGTCTCCACCCCCACGGCCCCACCCCGCCTCCCGGAAGGGACGGGTGAGTGAGGACGGACGAAGGGGGACCCAGAGGGCCCTGCCAGCTCCGTGGGCACCAGGAACCATACTCTCCACGGCCCTGGCTCACCCGAGTGCCTGCACAGGAGTCACTGGGGGAGTCCCAGCCAGTCCGACTGCGAGGCGTGGACCGTGCCCGCCAGACTGGCTGCCCCGCCGGGCGGCTCAGCCACGGTGCAGGGACCGGCCCAAGGCTGGGCCCCCCGCCCCCCCCCCCACGGAGGCCTCTGCCCCCCTCTGCTGAGGCCGGTGCCGCGCAGGAGCACCCCTCCCAGCCTCCACGGCACCTGGCCAGCCCGCTCCACCCTCCGGGGCCTTGCCCGGTCCCCACCTCCTCACCCCCACCTCCTTCCCTGTCCGCTGACCTCTACACCCCACCTTCCTGAGCTTGTCCCCCACCATGGGCTTCCATGTCACTAAATCCCACGGGACCTGGCCCCAAAGGCACCCCCAGGGGGTCATTCTGGGGTCCTCTGGCCCAGCTGACCCTCCCTCCTCCGGCCAAGGCCTACACCTCCCCTCCCCCCTTTCCTCCCTTCCCCCTCACCTCCGAGCGCCCAGCCCAGTCCTTGGCCTCTGCTCGTCCCCACACCTGCGGGCTCCACGGGGTCCCCCCACCCCCCCGGTCATCCCGCCTGAGGCCCTATCCTCTGCTCAGAGCCCGGGCCCCGCCCCCAGCCAGGCAGGACCACCCGTGTGTGGCTGCCCTGGACGCCCCTGCCGGTCCCTGCTCTGCGTCCACACCGGCCTCCTGGCCTCCCACAGGGATGCGTGTTCGCTCCTCCTCCGCCCAGGGTCCAGGCCCCAGCAGCGCGTGGAGGAGGGACCCAGTGGGGGTGCCCTCAGGTTCTGGTCCCACGACCTGTGGGAGGGACGCCACAGGGCTGAGTCCATGGGGACCATCCATCCCTGGGGCTGTCTCCTGGGACCCCAGCTCAATCACCCCAAGTTCTGGGCCCCACTGTGCCCAGGGCAGGGGGGCTGGGACAGGGCAGGGCTGGGGTAGAGGGGCCAGGGCTGTGCGGCCTCCCCGACCAGGATGGGCCACACATGGTGGCTGCAGTGCCCTCCTGCAGGGGGAGGAGGTGGGGGGGGCAACCCGGAGGACAGCCCGGAGGAGGCAGCTGGCCAGGCAGGCTGTCGAAGCTGCTGCTCAGCCCATTAATGGCACCCACACATCACGCACCACCGGCCTCAGGGTGCCCCAACCCGCCCCGCCCCTGCCCCTGGCCCCCCACCCCCCTCTCTCACTGCACCCACACTCCCCCGGTCACCTGGTCTGCCCCTGGGCGGGTCTGTCCATGCCAGCCCAGGGCTTCCGGACTCTTCCAGGCTTTTCCAGGCAGAAGGAGCAGAGGACAGGCCTGGCTCAGCCTGAGTGGGGTGCAGGCTGGGCAGAATGAGGCCACCAGGATGGGGGGCAGGCCAGCATCGGGGCCGCCCTGGGGGAGGGGCCTGCAGGGCGTGGCTGGGCACAGAGGCGGGGTGCCCGTGTCCGCGGCGGGAGGGTGGCCCCGCCTCTCGCCCCCCTCCGCCTCGGTCCGGTCCCCGAGGTGCCGGCCGCTCCTCGCCTCCCAGAGGGTGTCTGGCCGGGGAGACACGCGGCCGCTCTGAGCCTGGAACCCTGTCCCTGGTGCCCCCCAGCAGCCCCCACCCGCGGGGACACGCAGCCAGAGACGCGGCCGGGGCGCCGGGGCCCCAAAGCGACCCTTCTGCCGCCGGGGCGTGGCCTCTCACTGAGCTCCCCGTCCACGCCCCGTCCACGCCCTGCCTCTGGTCCGTCCGTCCGTCCGTCCGTGCGTGCGGGTCCCCTCGCTGCCCGGCTCCTGAAGGTGGCGCCCCGCCCTCCGCCCCGCGGCGTCCCCTCCGGTCACGGACCCTGGAGCCGGGGGAGCCTCGGGCCTCAGGGCAGGGCCGGCGGGCGTCAGAGGGTGAGGCCGGGCTTTTCCCTGGGCGTCATCTTAGCCGGGCGGGCGAGTCACCCCGGCCCCGCCCTGCGCCCTGGCTGCTCCCGGCCAAGTGCCAGCCCCTCCCATTGTCCTTCCTCCCTAGGGGCGGGGTCTCCCCAGGGGCGGGGTCTCCCTGGGGGCGGGGCCTCCCTGGGGGTGGGGTCTCCCTGGGGGTGGGGTCTCCCTAGGGGCCGGTCTCCCTGGGGGTGGGGTCTCCCTGGGGGTGGGGTCTCCCTAGGGGTGGGTCTCCCCAGGGGTGGGGTCTCCCTAGGGGCCGGTCTCCCTAGAGGTGGGGTCTCCCTAGGGGTGGGTCTCCCTAGGGGTGGGTCTCCCCAGGGGCCGGTCTCCCTAGGGGTGGGTCTCCCTAGGGGCCAGTCTCCCTGGGGGTGGGGTCTCCCTAGGGGTGGGTCTCCCTGGGGGTGGGGTCTCCCTAGGGGTGGGTCTCCCCGGGGGCCGGTCTCCCTATCAGGCGGAGCAGCAGCGGGCGTCCCGGGCCTGACAGATGAAGCGTGGAATGAGTCCTAGGGTTGAACTGATAAGGGCGAGCGGCGACACTCGGCTATGGCAGCCCTAATTGATGAGCTCATTACGTCCGTTATTAGAGAAATTGATTTCAAATAGGCACTTAGGGCGGGCGGGAGGCGGGCGGGGCGGGCGCGGGAGGCCGGGGAAGTCGCGAAAATACATAATGAGGCAAGTAATTTTATAGGTTTGTCTAATGAAAAGCCCAGCGTCTCTGCCGTGGGTTTAAACACTCGTTTATGTACTAAGGCAGCTCCCGGCGTGGGCCGGCCGGCCTCCGCGACGCCCCTAATTCATTAATTAATTAATTAGCGGCCGGGCGGTGGATGAGGTGGTGACGGAGCCGCCGCTCGCAGGCTCGTCCAGAGGGAGGCCAGCCCAGCCCGGCCCTGCCCACCCGGAGCCCCGGACCAGGGACAGCGTGGCCGAGGGTGGCCAGGAGCCGGGGCGGCTACCGGAACCGCCCGCCGGGCTGGGGCGTCCGTGTGGGTCGTCTGCCTGGTTACCCCGGCCCGTCCCTCCGGCCGCCGCTCGCTGGGGCTGCCCAGGTGCCCTCACCTGACCACCCCTCCATCCAGACCCCCAGGTCCTGCCCACTCAGTCTGGGGGGCCTGCGACCCTGGCCCAGCCTCCGCCCTGCTGTCCTCAGACCCACTGTACCCCAGTGGAAGCGGGGACTCGGACACACGCAGACACACGCGTGGACACCCATGCCGGGCGACACAAAACTTCACACAGACACAGAATCCCACGGGCATCCCCACGGACACACGTGGAGGCACAGTAGACACAGGTATGGACACACGCTCACAGGGCTGGGCATGGAAAGACCTGGAAGCCCACACAGATGCTCCTGCAAACACGCCCACACGTGGACGTGCAGCCGACACACGGCAGGAGCACACACATGACGACCCTCCCTTCCTTTTGGAGGTGCTGGGCGTGGGACCAGGCCCGCTCCCGGCCCCCTCCCCACCTGCCCCTTCGTTCCTCCAGCCGCCTTTCCCGGGCCCTGGGCCCCGCAACAGCTCCCCCAGGACCTCCAACCCGGGAACCAGCCCGGGCCCCCCACTGCTCCCCTCCGTCACCCCTGGAGGAGGGCGCCCGCGTCCGGGGAGCTCGCGGCAGGCGCTGTTCTGCTGGCTGTGGACACTGTTTCAGTGACAATTTGGGGAAGGGAGGCCGGTGTCCCTGACTCAAGGGGCAGGTCCTGCTGTTTGAACATCTGAGCTCAGCGGGCGGACGTCGCACCCGGTTCTCGGTCCTCAGGCCCGGGAGGCGCCCCCACGTCCTGGCGGCTGGTGTCACCACCGGGAGCGTGTGTGCCCCGCCTGGCTCCCTGGTCCCCTCTGGCTGTCACTGTCCCCCCTCGGTCCCCCCAATGGCTACTCCGAGGCCTGGCTGCGGGAGGTGGGCACAGGGCACCCCGGCCCCTCCACCCGTCACCCCCAGCCAGAGCCTGTCCTCCCTGGGCGAGGCTGAGCCTGGGGCTGTGGCCACCCTTCTTCCCACGTGAGCGCCGTCCTCACGGAGGCCTCCCCGCGCTGACGAAGAAGAGAGAGCCGTGTCCGAGTTCCTTTGTAAAACAGCCCTGCCGGCGGCGTGGCTCCGCGCTTGAGTGCGACCTGTGAACCAGGAGGTCACGGTTCGATTCCCGGTCAGGGCAGCTGCCTGGGCTGTGGGCTCGATCCCCAGTGCTGGGCGTGCAGGAGGCAGACAATCGATTCTCTCTCTCTCTCTCTCTCTCTCTCTCTCTCTCTCTCTCTCTCTCTCAGTAGAATACATACATCTCTATACATGCACATTGAGCACAGCCCTGACCTGCACTCCGGGGTCGCGAGCGCCTACTGCAGGCTGGCACCTGCTTGTGGGTGTGACCTGGGGGGGGCAGGTCTGGGCCTCGGGGAGCCACCGCAGGCGGAGGGCGTGCTCCGAGCCTCCTGCCCCCACGGCCAGCGTGGACGACGGGAAAGCGACCACACCGGGGCCGCCCTGCTTCCCATTAAAGCCCGGACGTCAGTTAATGTGCGGCCGGAGCCTCGGGCAGAGATAACGGGCAGATGGCGCCACCAGCCCCGTCAGGAGCCAGTAGTCCTGGGCGGACCCGCACACGCGGGGCTCTGGTAAATAACCCCATCCTTCCACCCGCCCGCGCCCGGCCGCGTGCTCGCCTCGGGTCCTTTAGTGACGCCCTTCTCTCCGTGGGCCGTGGCTGCAGGCCACGCGAGCATCCGATGCCGTCCCTCACCCGTCCTGGTGGCGTCCGTTCGGGTAGACCGAGCCGTGCCTGCCCGTGAGCCCCAGCAACCAGCCCGCCCTGGGCCGGTGCCCGCCTGCCCACCCGTCCGTCCGGCACGCCGGGGGCTGCGCAGCCCTGACGCGGACGCCCCGGAGCTGGAGAGGTGCTGGCTGGGGCGCTGGGGGGCGGGGAGAGGAGTGGGCGGAGATGAGCACCTGCTGTGGGGAGAGGGCGAGGCCAGGAGGGGGAGGGGAGGGGGGAGGCCCTGTCTGGTGCAGGGGGGGGAGAGTGAGGGGGGGCTGGGTTGCTGAGGGCGCAGGGTTCCCCAAACTGCTGCACAGCAGGTGGGACAGCGCGAGTCACAGGTGGGCCCGTGGCTCTGGGTGACCACGGAGCCCGTGGGCGATCATCGTGGATGTTTCTCTCCCTCTCCCTTCCTGAAACCTATAAAAATACATTTAAAAAATAGATAAAATACAAAAGGAAAAGGGCCCATTCTCACCTCCGCCCAGCATGGTAACCGGGTTTCTTTTCTCCCATCTCCTGGGGTGCCTGCACCCCCCTCGCCGGCCGGGCAGACCACCCCCACTGAGATTCCTCCCACGCGGGCATCCCGGGCTGCCAGACCTCCCGGCGCCCCCGGCCCCCGGCCACGCCCTCCTGCTAACAAGCTAGAATTTCCCGCTATTTGTGCTGCTTTTAATCCTTGGGAAGTCAATTTCCACTCATATATTAGTTTATTTTATATTTTCAAATGGATCCGACCACACATTGATTTCCTGTTGTGGGCATTGTGTCCCGGGCGAGGATTACGCCGTGGGGGGGAGCGAGACGCGCGGCTCATAAAGGGGCCTCGGCACCGGCAGCTCTTATCTCTGAAGGGAGAGTCCAATTTTATTGAAACAGCTAAAATCCCACTTAATTGAATTTTTTTCCTCTAAGATGTACAAGCTGAGAGACCTCTGCTTCCAATTCAACTCGGGCTCCACGGCGTTTAAATTTCCAAGCCCATAACGACCTTTATGAAGAAGACCCTCGAATATTGTATTTCTGAGCGGGCGCCGGGCGGGCAGGCAGGCGGGCGGGTGGCGAGACGTCAATGTCCGCGGAACTCACCTCGGATCGCCCGCCTCTCCGCCCGCTAATGGGCCTCGCGCCTCTGAGGCCCCAGCCGGCGGCCGGTCCTGTGCTCGCTGACTCCCAGGAGGGTGCCTCTCTCTGTGGCCCCCAGATCACAGCCCCCCCCTCCCCCCGCTTTAACCTGCCTGGGCCTGAGCACCTGGGTGCTGGCCGGGGACTCAGGGTGTCCGGAAGCCCATGAGCTGTGCCCTCGGGGTCCCTCCCCAGCCTCAGTTTCCCATCCGCGCGCATTCCTGCTCCCCACCGATTGGCTGAGGCCACGCGGCTTCCAGGCCTGGGGCTCCCCTGGGGCGGCAGAGCCCCAGCGGTTGGGGGCCCCCGGGGGTGCCGGGCCCCTCCCTGCCTCCTGGCCTGGCCTCTCCTCCCGTTGTCTTCTGCCCCGTCCAGGAGGGCGGAGCCTGCCCACCGGGAGCGCCTTCGGGAGGCTGCGGGCTCTCCAGGCCTCTCCCAGGGCAGCCTGGGCCGGGCGCTGGCCTGGGCTCCCCGGAAAGACGCCCGGAGATGCTGGCCCAGGCCTCGCGCGTGGACGCCCATTCGACTCGCCTGCGGGGCCCAGGCTGGCGCTGGCCGCAGAGAGAGCCCAGCGTCATTAGCCACTGACGCTGGGTCACAGTGCCCCTTGCGACGGGGAGACCCAGCCCCCTCTTGGCGGAGCCCCGTGTCCCGGGGGCACAGTGACTCCCCGCTGGCCGGCGCCCGAGAGGCTCACCCCTCCTGCAGGCAGGTGCCCGGGGTCCCCTCGAGCCGCGTGTGGGCTGTCCGGGTGGTGCTGGCGGTGTCCCTGGAGCACCAGCGCCGCCCCGCCTGGCCCCGGCTGCTCGTGACAGCGAGCACTTGCGGGACGCGAGGGGTTAAAGGAAAAGGCACTGGACCAGCTCTGAGTGTTTGAATCGTCTCGAATATGAGCTCCTTGATGGGCAGCGTGGCTCTGTGTTATGAACCAGAAAGTCACGGGCGATCAGGCCGGGGCCTGGCCGGGGCACCGCGTCCTGTCCCCGCCGTCCCCGGAGGAGGGTGCGAACCGGCCATTCACCCCTTAGAGCCCGGCAGCGCTAAGGAGCAGGCGCGGCACAGGGGCCGGTCCAGGGCCGGAGCGTCCCCACGCGGGGCCACCGTGCTGGCGGGCAGCAGGTGGCGGAGGGCGTCCGGCGCATCGACCCCCGGCCATCGCCATCGTCGGGCCCTGCGGCCCCATGGGGGGCACAGGGAGGCTCCCCCCCGCCCCCTCCCCGCACCCCCCAGTCTCCCCAGGCAAAGCGCAAGCAGTGACGGTGTCAGGCTGCCGGCCTGGCCTGGGGGGCGACGCTGTGTCCACCTCAGGGAGGTCGTCCCCAGGCCCCGGTGGCGGGTGGGACCTGGTGGGGGCGGCCGGGCCCTCGAGCTGCCGGACAGCCTGACCCACGCTCTCCCCGGCGCTGGTGGTGGCAGCGCGGTCACCCCTGGCTGGTGGACGCGTGGCCTTGGTCCCTGTTCGGCTTCGCGGGCGCTCCCCGTGTGTCCGTGCCCCTGCCCAACGGGGGTCCCCTTCGCGAGGGCCCGGCCGTGCTGGCTGGGGTCCCCCCGCGGCCCGTCCTCACCTGATCACCTGCCAGTCCCTGCTTCCCAGTAAGGTCCCGAGGGCGTGGGCTTCCGCTTGGGGCAACACGTCTTTGGACAGACGGACGGACGGACGGACGGACGCCGTTTCCAATGTTTAGGGTGTTGTTGTTTGAACCGATTTCGCAGAAGGTTTAACGAGTGTGAGCAGGTCTCACACTCCCTCTCCACTTCCCGTTTGACTGACACCCTCCGTGAGTGACCCCCCTTGGAGACTGAGCCCCTCGGGGTCCCGCCAGGGTCCTTCTGCGGCAGGACGCCCCCAGGACCCGCAGTGGGCCCCAGGCTGGGGCGGCCGCGGACCTGTCTTGACCTTCTTGACCTTGAGTGGTTTGCAGGTCAAACGTGCACACGGTGGAGGGTCCACGATGGGGGCTGGAGGCGGCGGGGCAACCGCTCGCGGGAAGGCGGTGGAGCCGCTGGAGGAGCCGGCCGGCCGGCGCTGCCAGGTGCTGACTGCGAGGCGTAGGGTCCAACCGCGAACTGCAGGGCATGTGGTGTCATTGCAGCTAAAGAAGTAAAACAAGGAAGTCAGAGGGCGGGTGAGAGCGAGGAGGACCGGAGGTCGCTGGCGGGCCTGGGCCCCCGTGGGTTTGTGGGGCGTGGGCTGCCGACGGGCCACTCGGGGTGTGTCCTGGTCTCAGGGGTCCTCAGGGGCAGGCCTGGCCGACCCTGTGGCTCTGAGTGTCCCTCAGTGGCCAGCACCCCTGGGGGGGTCAGGGCTGGCTGGGCTTGAACCCCATCTTCTCCCCGGGGAGGGGGCAGGGATGCAAAGGGGTCTGAGTGCAGCCTGCCTGTCTGAGGAGCCCCCTCCTGTCCGAGGAGCCCCCCAGCTGACAGGCGTCACCCACAGAGACACCATCGGGGCCCCAGTGGCCGGGACCCGGTCTGGGAGGTAGACACAGCCCATGGCTGCCCAAAGCCGGGAGCCCTGTGTCCGGGCCGGGCCCTCAGCATTTGGGAGAACCAGCCGGACCCCAGCTACTGTCTTTGTGGGGAACCCACAGGAAGGACCCCTAATCCATCGGGGCAGGGAGCGGGGTGTGGCCTCCGGGCCTGGAGGTGGGTGGAGCCCACAGCTGGGGGCGAAGGGCAGGGCCCCGGCCGGGCAGCCTCCACCAGCATCGTGGCCTGTCCCAGCTGCGGCCCCTCCCACGCGCCGTCCTCCGGGGACAGCTCTGGGGTGCGGGCTGCTCTGGGGTGCGGGCTGCTCTGGGGTGCGGGCTGAGGCCAGACGCTCCCAGCCCCTCTCGTGTGGGCGCCGGATGGAGGAGGGGGGTTGGGGGCGCCTGGGACTCAGATTCCTCATCTGACAAAGGCAGGTCAGCGTGGTCTGTTTTGTTTTTTTTAAATATATTTTTATTGATGTCCGAGAGGAAGGGAGAGGGAGAGAGAAACATCGATGATGAGAGAGAACCATGGATCGGCCGCCTCCTGCACGCCCCCCACTGGGGATCCAGCCCACAACCGGGCCTGCGCCCCGACCGGGATGGAACCCTGACCTCCTGGTTCCTAGATCGACGCTCAGCCACGGAGCCACGCCGGCCGGGCTGCGTGGTCTGTTCTCGGGGGTTGTCTTCACGGTTAACAGACGGGCGTGAGGCTGTGCGGGGTCAGCATTCGTGTTTATCACCCCAATGCTCAGCCACAGCAGGTGGGGAGCGGGGACCCAGGTCTGTGAGAGGCCAGAACACCTCCCTCTCCCCCCCGCCCGCCCCCACCCCCCGTGGGGCAGGGACAGCCGGGTCTCCAGGCCCTGCCCAGCAGCGACCCCCCCCCCCCCCAGGAGGCAGGAACAAAGGCAGGGACTTGCCAAGGAGCAGAGCGGCCCCAGCGAGAGCTTCCAGCCGGGCTCCGGGCTCCGGGTCGGGCAGGGCCTGGGCTGCTCCTGCGGTGCCGGTGCCGGGACGCCCGTGGGCGGGGCGATGGGCTTCGCGGAAGCCTCGGGCCATCGTGGCCGTGGAGCCGTGGAGCCGTGGAGCCCTGACGGGCCTGAGCGGGCGCTGAGCTAATCGAAGCTGAAAAGGTGGAATCAGCGTGCGTCGCATCCTCTTGCCGCCTTCATCAATCCCGCTAACCGGCCGAGCCGCTGGGCGGGAGGGACATTCGTATGCAGGACGTCTGAGGCCTGACAGGCCGGGCAGGGCGGCCACAGGGCCCAGCCACCGCCCCCCCGCCCCCCGCCGCCCCGGCCTGGGGCACCGCCTGCCCCCACCCCGTCCCCAGTTCACTCGCCATCGCGGCTGATGCATATTCAGGCGGGGGGGGGGGGGGGGGGGGCCGGCAGAGGCAGGCGCATTTACCCGATAATAAGTTTCACTGGAGTCGTGCGAAAACAATCGCCCGTCACATTTGTCCCTGTCAGATCGCATTATCCGCAAATGAAGTCCGCAAAGTATCAATTCAATTTCCATGAGGCGGCCGGCGGGCTGGGCGGCGCTGGGGGCCGGACGCCGCAGAGGTAATCAGGGCCGCGGCGGCGAGACGCTCCCATTTCACCCCTTCGCGCACATCTGTTCCTGGGTAATCCCATTTTCCACACCTCCCGTGGCCGCACGAGGGCGGGCGGGGCCGGGCCGGCCGAGGGCCTCCCCACTCCGGCCACTGGTCCGGCCTTCGCCTCCCTGTCCTCCCTGCCCCACAGCTCACAGGGCCGCCTGACCCCCTCCCGGACGACGGGCACCTCTTCCTCCCTGCAGCCCCCCCCTCCCCAGTCTGGCCCCTCCCTCCTGGACTGCCCTGGAGGCTGGGGGAGGGATGCAGCCACCAGGGGCCCCCATCCCCCCAATGTCCCCTCCTGGCCCCAGCTTGGACATGCCCCTCTGTCCCGGCCCCTCCCCTCTCCCCCAGCCCCTGCTCCCCCAGAGACCTCTCTCCCCGCCGGGCAGGGAAGGCACAAGTCCTTCCTGTGCTGGGCCTGGGCCAGGACTAGCCCCGGGGCCTGAGGGCTCATACCAGGGCCTGCACGGGCCTGGGCCTGAGAGGTCAGAGACGATGTCGGCCTGCGGAGACAGGAGGGGGGGCAGGAGGAGGCGGGACAGGCTCTCCCAGGGCAGGAAGAAGGGTAGTGGGGCGCCCACATAGCCCCCATGGCTCCCTGCACACACAGGCCCCCCCAGCGCACCCCCCGCAGCTAGGGCACTGGGTGCCGGCCTGTGTTCCGGGGCGTGTGCGATGCAGGCGGACAAACAGTAGCCTGTGTGCACACACGTGCCTGTGCCTTTCTCCCCAGCCCGCACAGGCAACACGCACACAGAACAGCTGCTGCAGGGGCGCTGGGGCCGGTGCTGTTGGGGGGTCTGGGCAGGTGCTGTTGGGGGTCTGGGCCGGTGCTGTTGGGGGGTCTGGGCCGGTGCTGTTGGGGGTCGGGGCAGGTGCTGTTGGGGGGTCTGGGCAGGTGCTGTTGGGGGGTCTGGGCCGGTGCTGTTGGGGGTCTGGGGCCGGTGCTGTTGGGGGGTCTGGGCCGGTGCTGTTGGGGGTCTGGGCCGGTGCTGTTGGGGGTCTGGGCAGGTGCTGTTGGGGGGTCTGGGCCGGTGCTGTTGGGGGTCTGGGCAGGTGCTGTTGGGGGTCTGGGCCGGTGCTGTTGGGGGTCTGGGCAGGTGCTGTTGGGGGTCTGGGCAGGTGCTGTTGGGGGGTCTGGGCCGGTGCTGTTGGGGGTCTGGGCAGGTGCTGTTGGGGGGTCTGGGCAGGTGCTGTTGGGGGTCTGGGCAGGTGCTGTTGGGGGTCTGGGGCCTGTGCTGTTGGGGGTCTGGGCAGGTGCTGTTGGGGGTCTGGGCCGGTGCTGTTGGGGGTCTGGGCAGGTGCTGTTGGGGGGTCTGGGCCGGTGCTGTTGGGGGTCTGGGGCCGGTGCTGTTGGGGGTCTGGGCAGGTGCTGTTGGGGGGTCTGGGCAGGTGCTGTTTGGGGGTCTGGGCAGGTGCTGTTGGGGGGTCTGGGCAGGTGCTGTTGGGGGTCTGGGCAGGTGCTGTTGGGGGTCTGGGGCCGGTGCTGTTGGGGGGTCTGGGCAGGTGCTGTTGGGGGGTCTGGGCAGGTGCTGTTGGGGGTCTGGGCAGGTGCTGTTGGGGGTCTGGGGCCTGTGCTGTTGGGGGGTCTGGGCCGGTGCTGTTGGGGGGTCTGGGCCGGTGCTGTTGGGGGTCTGAGGCCGGTGCTGTTGGGGGGTCTGGGCAGGTGCTGTTGGGGGTCTGAGGCCGGTGCTGTTGGGGGGTCTGGGCAGGTGCTGTTGGGGGTCTGGGCAGGTGCTGTTGGGGGTCTGGGCCGGTGCTGTTGGGGGTCTGAGGCCGGTGCTGTTGGGGGGTCTGGGCAGGTGCTGTTGGGGGTCTGGGCAGGTGCTGTTGGGGGTCTGGGGCCTGTGCTGTTGGGGGGTCTGTGCCAGTGCTGTTGGGGGTCTGAGGCCGGTGCTGTTGGGGGGTCTGGGCAGGTGCTGTTGGGGGTCTGAGGCCGGTGCTGTTGGGGGGGTCTGTGCCGGTGCTGTTGGGGGGGTCTGGGCCGGTGCTGTTGGGGGTCTGAGGCCGGTGCTGTTGGGGGGTCTGGGGCTGGTGCTGTTGGGGGGTCTGGGCCGGTGCTGTTGGGGCGAGGACCTTCAGGGCTGGCTTCCCCGCTGGAATGGCCCCTGTCAGGCGGGGGGGCTTCAAGCTGAGGGTGGAGGCTCAGAGGGGCCTGGCAGGCGCTGTCCCTGCCTCACGGGCCGGCCAGACCGTCACTGGCCTCGGCTCCCGTGATGTATGAATCCCAGGCCCGAGCCTGCTGCACGATGAGGGATCGTAATGGGGTTTAAAGTTATTGCGGGTGAAGCCACAGGAGCACAGAGCGTGGTCTTGGCAGTTTCATTTACGGCTGAGGAATCGCGGCCGCGGGCTCTGCCGAACCCGCGGGGGACGGGCGGGCGCCCAGGGCTCCTCCCCTCCCCGGAGCCGAGCAGAACCGCTGGGGCCCAATCCCCTCACTTCTTCCTGCGAGTCGTCTCCTCAGCCCAGAGGAGCAAGGACGGGCCGCGTGGCCCAGTGGTGAGCGCCGGCCCAGGAGCCGGAGGTCACGTTCGGTCCCTGACCAGGCACGTGCCCGGGTCGCGGCCCCGTCCCTGCCGGTCCGCGCAGGAGGCCGCCGGCCGAGGAGGCTCTCGTGCAGGGCTCTCTGCCACTCTCCCCTCCTCGCTCCAAAAATCAATGAAAACCTGTTTTAAGAAAGCAACCCAGAGGGGCTCAGCAGCCAAGGGCCTCGGCTGGGCTTGGTGTGAGGACGGGCTCTGCGCACACGCGTGCGCACACACACCTGTATGTGCACATGTGTCCACACTGGTACAGACATACAGAGCATAAACACATGCAAACGCACCCACACCCAGACACGTGAACATGCTCACGCACAAACACACATGAACACGCATGTGTGGGAGGCCCCAGCCCGCCTGCCCAGCTCCTCCGTCCTGCCGGACTGAGCACCCCCTGCCCCTGCAGCTGACGCACCGTGTCGGGCCCACACCTGGCGTCTGGCAGGCCGGCCCGTCTGGGGGCTGCCGGGTCCCTCCTGGCCGAGGCTCCCAGGTGGAGCTCGGAGTCCTCTAGACGCCCCGTCCTCACCCCCTCCACGTGCTCAGCCACGGGCCCTTTACTAAATGCCGGGGACTCCATCTGGGCGCCTTTACCGCTGAGCAGAGACCCACCCAGCAGGGTGATGGCACAGGTCCGGGTCCAGCCCCAGCCCCGCCAACCTCCCCCAGGCGCTGGGCCCAGGGACACGGCTGGGGGAGGGGCTCCGTGGCTCACACCCACAGGCAGCGGTGGCCCCAGGAGGGGCTGGAAAAGGCTCAGTCCAGAAGGCTTCCTGGAGGAGGTGGCACAGAGCGGCTCTGGCCCTGGCCTGCAGGCCTGCCCACCTGCACGGGTCCGCGCCCCCAGCCGGGCAGTTTGTGTGGCCCGAGGCGGGAACAGGAGCCCATCTGTCCTGGATCCCGGTGCCCAGGAGCGTGGGGGCGGCTGGAGGGCCTGGAGCGCCCGCCCCCTCGGCTGGCTCTCCGGGTCCAGACGGCGGGCAGGTCCCAGGTCCTCTTGGCTGAGGAGCGCCCAGCACTGACCTGCCGGGCCAGGCTGGTCCTCGGCCGTCCTGGCCGGGGCATCGGCCGGACACCGGGAAGGTGGCGGTGCATCGAGTCCAGCTTAGCAGCCCAGGCGTGCGTGCCGGCCTTTAAAGAGAAACTTATCTGTAATTAAAATCATGCACGAGTTTTAGAAAGAGCCTGTTTACAATGGGGAAGAAAGCTGGCTGGGAGAATGAATAGGGTTCCGTGGGGGCCGCGTGTTTAATTCAGAAATAAATCCCCCCACGGGAGGCGCCGCGGGCTCGGTCTCCGGTGCCTTCGGGTGGGTGGCGTGGGCGCTGCGCCGGGTGCCGGCGACGCTGACCTTATCACGCCGCCGTCGCAGGCGGGGCCGGCCCGGGCTCCCAAGCGGCTGAAGAATTTGCTGCACGTCCTGCTTCTCCACTCGCGAGCCATAAATTAGCCGAGTTAAAATCAGGACGCGCGCGTCCACGTCGACGTTGCCTGTGAACAGGGGGCGGCCCGGCCTGTGGGCAGCAGGCGACATCCATCACCAGCCTCGGGGTTGAGGGACACGAACACGTCCCCGGAAGAGATGCCGCCGGACGCGGGCACCGCCGGGCTGGCCGTGTGCCCATGGTGATGGAGGACGGTGGCGGCTGCCGCGTGTTCGTCGGAAGGGCGGCTGATGGATGATGTGGGGCCACCGCACACCGGGCCGTTCTGGCACCACATCTGCATAATCCGCCCCCGCTGCTCTTCTGGCCACAGCGGCCGCTCGGCTGGTTGGAATTGAACTGTTTTCCTGGTATTGATTGCAATTAAGAGCGAGAAAAGAGCCAGGAGATAAGGGGTTCGGGCGGGAGCATTCTCCACATGCTGTCCGTGTGGGCCTACCAGGCCTACCAGCGCCCTATTCCTCTTGTTCCCTGGGGAGGACCCAGGGAGAGCCCGCCTCCCACAACCACATCAAAATTACAACCAAAATACAGAACAACCCTCGTTCAGAACTGCCTGAAAGCTGGCTGAATGGAAGTCCTGCAACTAGAGGAGGAAAGAAGAAAGCACATCAAGATTGGTAGGAGGGACGGAGGTGAGGGATGGGCTGGTCCAACACCCACGTGTGGCGCTTTTTTAATCAGAAGGGAGATCTCCAAGGAGGGGTTCCCAGCCGCACACCAGACCCGCAGCCCAGGGTCCCAGAGCCGGGAAGAGAAGTCCCCATAACTTCAGGCTGTAAAAACCAGCAGGGATTGTGGCTGAGTGACATGGAGGCTCCCTGAGTCCCAGGCAGTTCCTCTTACAGGGCCAGCACACAAACTTACTCGGACTTGCTTCTTCTGGGTTCCAGCGCTGGGGTGGTGGCTTTGGGGGAATCCAGGGACCTATGGGGAGGAACTGGACTGACATCAGGCAGGAACTCAGGGGTGGCTTTCTCCCAGACGGAGGGCTTGGAGGGGTCATTGTTCTTGTGCTGAGACTTCCCGCTTTCGAGGAGCTGACTGGCAGCCACATCTGAGTTTCCGTCAGCCTGGCTCACACTGTTCACGCAGCCTGGTGGTTCCTGAGACCACACCTCGTCCCACCCAAGCCCCACCCAAGCTGTTTGCAGCTACTTTTCCATATGAATGACCTAGCTCAGGCTTCAGACTTTGCTAAAATGTCTTAAACAAACAAACAAATCTCTTAAACAAGCAGCAGCTGGAGTCAGTCTGCCCCAAACCTACCAATAAAAGGCCCAAGTCCCGGCACTAGCACCCGCCTCCCTTGCTTCACAGCTGGGCCTCCCTGGGCACTTCCAAGCCCAATACAGATAGCAAATAGCAGCCGTCCGCAGATCTCTCTGTAGCTCCTGCCCCGTGGCCCCAGGCAGTGGCTGACTTTGCACCTCCAGAGCCAGTGCACCTGGCGGACAGCTTCAGACCATAGCAGATTACAACTCTGCATCCACAAGCGACACACTCAAGGGGCAGACTCAGCACCATAGCTCCACTGAAGCAAGTCCTGCTCCATAGGGTGTCTCCTGCACAGCAGTTCTCCCACTGTAGTCACAGCTGGTCCTCACAGCCAATTGGCCTGGAGGTCAATTCCTCCCAGGGACACCAACAGCAATCAAGGTTCAACTACAACAAAACTGTGCACACAGCCCACACAGGGGCGCACCTGGAGGGCCCAACTCAGGTGACCGGGAGGCTGCATGGAGGCTGAGCCACTGAGCCCTACAGGACACCTACTATACAAGGCCACTCTACCAATTTCAGAGACATAACAGCTCTACCTAATACATAGAAACAAACACAGGGAAGCAGCCAAAATGCAGAGAAACATGTCACAAATGAAAGAAATGGAAGCAAGCAAACTAATGGATACAGAGTTCAAAACAACAGTTATAAGGTTACTCACGGATCTTCATGAGACTTTCAAGGGACTTAATGAGAGCGTCAAGGGACTTAGTGAGACTCTGAAGGATCTTAGTGAGAATGTCAAAGACATGAAACAGGACCAGTCAGAAATTAAGCATACGTATCCTGAAATAAAGAATAACTTACAGGGAGTCAACAGCAGAGTAGAGGATTCCGAGAACCAAATCAATGATTTGGAATATAAGGAAGCAAAAAAAATACCCAATTGCCAAGCCAGCATGGCTCAGTCTTTGAGTGTTGACCTATGACCCAGGAGATCACGGTTCAATTCCCAGGGTTGCGGGCTCGATCCCCAGTGTGGGGCATGCAGGAGGCAGCCGGTTGATAATTCTCTCTCATCATTGATGTTTCTATCTCTCTCACCCTCTTCCTCTCCCCTCCTCTCTGAAATCAATGAAAAATATATTTTAAAACAGCAACAAAAACAAATACCCAAAGAGGAAAAACAAAAAGAAAAAAGAATCCAAAAAATAAAGATAGAGTAAGGAGCCCCTGGGACAACTTCAAATATACCAACATTCGCATTATGGGGGTGCCAGAAGGAGAAGAGAGAGCATGACAGCGACAACCTATTTGAAGAAATAATGACAGAAAACTTCCCCCACCTGGTGAAAGAAATAGACTTACAAGTCCAGGAAGCACAGAGAGTCTTACACAAGAGGAACCCAAAGAGGACCACACCAAGACACATCATAATTAAAATGCCAAGACCAAAAGACAAAGAGAGAATCTTAAAAGCAGCAAGAGAAAAGCAGTTAGTTACCTACAATGGAGTGCTCATGTGACTGTCAGCTGATTTCTCAACAGAAACTTTGCAGGCCTGAAGGGAGTGGCAATAAATATTCAAAGTGATGAATAGCAAGGACCTACAACCAAGATTACTTTATCCAGCAAAGCTATCATTCAGAATTGAAGGTCAGATAGAGCTTCACAGACAAGAAAAAGCTAAAGGAGTTCATCACCACCAAACCAGTATTACATGAAATGCTGAAAGGTATCCTTTAAGAAGAGGAAGAGGAGGAGGAGTGGGAAGAGGAGGAGGATGATAAACATGACCAATAAAATGGTAATAAATACATATCTATCAATAAGTGAATCTAAAAGGCAAAATAAATGAATAAGAAATCCAATGAACAAAATAAACTGATGAACAAAACAGAACCAGAGGCCGGGACACATGGGCGAACCTCAGAGGGGAGGGGGTGAAGGGGGCAGGGAGAGGTTAACCAGATCTTCTGTGCACGCCCGCGTTACCTGTGGGCACAGACAATAGGGCGGGAAGGCCTCAGCGGGGCAGGACCCGGTGGAAGGGGCGATGGGGGCAAGGGGGACGTCTGTAATACTCTCAACAGCAAAGATTTTTTAAAGACACATGAAGGTTAAAAAGAAGGCGCCGTGTGACTCCCTCCCTTGAAGCACGGGCTGCCCTCCCAGCCGGTCATAAAACGCGCTCGGCTGCCTCCTGTCTCCGATCCGGGTGCCTGCGGGAAGTGGCTGCCATGCGGGGAGGAGGCGCAGGCCACGAAAGGCCGTGTGGTGCAGGGCTCCCGGACGGCTCGTTCCAGCCAGCAGGCGGCCAGAGGGCTCGGGCGCCCCCCCCCCCCGCTCCCCCCACACATACACACACACCCGCGACAGCAGGAACAGCAGGCGGCTGCCAGGCCTGGCCGTGGCGCGGGTTCCCGGGCAGCAGGCGTGGCTGCGGTTTTCAGCCACGAGGTTCGGGGTGGCTGGTTGTGCGCCACCAGGAACAAATGGGCAGCTTCAGCCTGAACTGCAGACCCCGAGGAAGACACTCCTGAGGGCAGCCCTGAGGGCACCCCTACTTCCCGGCCTGGGGGGCTGGTGCATGCGCCCCAGGGCTGCCTGGACGCTCGCCTCCAGTGCTGGAGACCACAGACAGATGGCACTGCCCTCCCCTGCGGGCAAGCTGAGGGCCCTGCCCAGGGAGCGGGAGGGCGGCCGATCATTAAACTCTGGTGGGAAGGCTCCCAGCCCAGACCCTGGCGTTGACTCTGCCACGAACAGCCTGCTGGGCTTTCGTTTTTCATTGCCGACCCGGAGAGGGGCCGCACAGGGGCCAGCAGACACGGCGTCCATCCCGGACTCCGGGGACCTGAGGCTGGAGGAGAAGCACCTCTGGCTGGGCAGCCACTGATCCGGGTAGGAGATGCCAGGCCAGGGGCACAAGGCTGGCCTGTCTGCTCCAGGCCCCTGGGTCCAGCCCTGCAACCGCCTCTCACACCCCCAGCACCCCCTGCACTCCCCACGCCCCCCACAGCCCCGCACCTCCCACACCTCCCACACCAGCCTCCTCCCTGGCCCCTGGCGGCAGGACCTTACTCACAACCCTGTCCCCTCGTCCACCCTCCTGTCCCCTCACAGAGCACCCCCCCAGGTCTCCAAGCCCTGCCCCTGCCCTCTGTCTGTGGTTCTGTCTATCGCCAAGTCCCCCACCCTCCGGGCCCGTCACAGCCCCTCCTCCAGGAAGCCCACCAGGTGCTCTACCTCAGCCTTCCCAGCTCAGATGGGGGGAAGCCCCATGTGCCTGGCTGATGATGAGAAATGGGTGAACCGGACCCCGAGATCTTAGCTCCTTCCAGGAAGCAAGCGTGAGCCCTGGCGCTGGCCCGCGCCCACATGGGTCAGGGGCTGGCAGAGCCTGGCTTCCCTGCAGACACCTGGGCCCGGGCCCAAAGCTTTGGGGAGGGGCTGGCACAGTGTCCCAGGCCGAGGGTGTGGGAGGAACAGGGAGCGCAGGGCACGAAGGTGCCCGCCCAGCTGCTCGCCAGGGTGCACGAGCTGACAGGGTACAGGATGGGGCAGTTCTGCCTGGAGAGGACGAAGCCCAGCCCCTTCCTCCTCACCAGGGCTTCCCCTCGTCCGGCTGTGACGCCGGTGGTGGGTGGGGCTCGGGGTCCCACCAGGGCGAGGCCAGGGGCCCTGCTTCAGCGTTGTCTCGCTGCTGCTGCTGCTGCGTCCGGGCTGTGGGGCAACTGGGGTGGAGGCGTCACCCGGACACTGAACCCCCAGACGGGGGATCGGACGTCTCTCTGGGCGCCTGGGCCCAGGGTGGCCGTGGGCTTGGGCAGGGCGCCTCCTGCAGGACGTGCACCCGGGGCCGGAGCCCCCACCTGCCTCGCCTGATCCAGGTCCCCCCTGGCCACACGCAGCCTGATGCCAGGTCCGGACCTGGGTCTTCTCCTGCCCATGCCCGGCTGCCCGGGGTGCGCGGGGGTGCCCGGGGGGTCATTGGGGTTCCCCGTCTGCAGACGAAGGAAGGGGGGAGGGGGGACGTGCGGTGCCCGGTGCCGGCCCGTGTTAACTTTTAATTTAAAGTCCCTGGCCAAGCACAATGGCTTTGGACACACAAATATTAAAAATTAAATTTCCCGAGTTCATTATCTGATAATTAGAACTGAATAACATCTCCACGGAGCGGCCAGCCCCACGCAGACCAAGTCAGTTCCGTTTAAGATTCCATTCGAGCAGCGTCGGCGGTAAGTAATGGGCCATAAAATTTAATTTGGGGATGATCTCGCCCTGACAGAGCGATAGGCCCACAAAGGCGCGGCCGGCCGTGTGCGGGCTCCCCCCTCCCGGCCCGCGGTGTTTGAAAGCCAGCCCTGACCGGGCCGCTCGTGTAATTACCGAGATCCCCGTCGGCGTCCACTTGCCGGGGGAAGGAGAGGCCGATCCGGCAACCGGCTCATTTGCACGCGAGGTGATCGGCCGGCAATCAGTGCACTGGGGTGACCGGCGCCGCTCCCCCGGCCTCAGCAGCCTGCCCCCCCCCCCCAGAAGCCGCGTGGCCACCGGAGGAAGCGCCGCCGCGGTGGGAGGGCGAGGCCTCCTGAACGGGTGACATGCAGGCTTGCCCAGTGCCCATGACCACGGCAGCCACCCGGGACCCAGGCGTGGGGTCTCTGCATCCAGGCTGGTCCTCGGGCCCTCGTCACCGGATGTGGGGTCAGCAGGCCGGAGACCCGCCCCCCCGGCCCCCCTGCCCCCCCGCCCCCTCCCATCCCCCGCTGCTGGCTGGGCACCTTCCAGCGTCGCCCCCTCAGCCCCGCCCCAGGCCCCACGGGATCCAGGCTGCAGGCCGGGCACAGTCTCACCAAAGGCTGACCACGGACAGGGACCCAGGACACGAGACCCCAGCAGCCCTTTCGTGGGACACAATATGGTGACCCCCCGCCCCCCGTCACACACGGAGCTGGACCTGGCCCCTGTCACAGCTGTGCCGCCCACCCACTCCCCTCCTGTCCCAGCATGCTCTGGGGCCACCGGCAGGGCCTTGGGTGGTGGAGGGAGGGAGGTCACTGTGCCTTCTGGAGGAGGAGCCCCCCCCCCCGCCGTGGGGTCCAGGGCAGGCCCTGCACTCACTTCTCTGGGGGTCACCGGGGTCCCGGGTCACGAGGCCCAGTGGGAACAGCCCTCCGCATTTCCGATGCACGGCCGTCCTGGCAGCGCCCTGAGTGTAGGGACGGCCTCTCCTGCGGACCCTGCTCCTCTCCTGGGCGCCCGCCCCCAACACCCAGGAGGCACGCGGGCCTCTGGGGCTGTGACCTGGGCTCCTGTCCGCACGGCGGCACGGCCACCACATCGTCGCTCTGCCCCCGGGTGAAACGGGGGTGTCTCTGCCAAAGCCCCTTCCTTGGTTTCTGGGCGGGTCCTGGAGCCGCTCCCCTTCACCAGCCCCATCCCCTCCGCCACCCCCTCCCGGCTGGGCTGACTCTCCTGGCTGCTCTGTGTGACCCCAGCCCACCCCCTCCCAAACGGCCCTGTGGGGCCTGAGGGGCGAGGAAGCAGCCACCACAGGCCCTGGGGTCCAGGGAGCCCACACCCTCCCTGAGCCGCGCACTCTTCCTCGGCCCCGTCCTGGCTCCTGGCCCCGGAAACCAGGGGGACACGGGACACGGGACACGGGGACGCGGTGGCGAGAAGTGGCCGCTGAGAGTCAGTCAGGGCTCGGGGCCCAGGCAGGCGAGGCCACAGCGTCAGGGCGAGGGGGGCTCCCAGCCTCAGGGACCCCCAGGGCGAGCCCGGTGCCGGCGAGGGAAAGGGGGCCCGGGATGCCCCCCGCTGCCACCCCTCGCCCGTCGGCTGCGGCTCAGTGGGCAGAGGCCCCCCACCTGCCAGGCCCAGAAAGCGTCTAAAATTAATTCTTGTTCCCCGGCGGCTCGGTGACCCCCGCGCCGGCCTCGGCGGGCTCTGCGGCGGCGGCTGCGCCTCTTATCTCCGGCAGCCTCATTTGTTACTTCTCGCTGAATACACCCGCCCCATTATTCCCGGCTCTTGGCAATCACAGCCCTTCCCTAATGAAAGCCGCGCTACCGAGGCCGCGTCCTGACCCGGCGGAGATTAGCTGTGTACTCCGTTATTGCTACATATGTAATTGTATAATTGATTTTAAAATTTACTTCTGTGCCCCACATCATAAAGTAAGCAGCCCATTAGGGGGAGAAACATAATTAATACGTCGCCACCCTTTCCACCCCGGGGGAAGGGCCCTGGGCAGGGGCCGCTGGGCCAGGACAGGGGCAGGGCCACCGCTGCACGTCCGGGGCCTCGTCCGTCCGCGTCTTGGGTTTGGGGAGAGGTTCTGCATGGGCCTCGCTGCCCTCCCCCCAGGGGCCTCTCCTGGGGCTGCCCCACAGCTGTCTTCCTCGTAGACCTGGGGCGGGAGGGCACCTGGCTGCCCCCGGAGCCGAGAGGGGTGGGGAGGGCAGGCACCTGGGCCCCTTCCAGCATGAGGGCCCAAGGGGGCGGGAACCACACCTTCGGGGGCAGGTGGCCCTCTCTGAGGTCACGCCCCCGGCTGGCAGCCCGGACCTCCAGCCCAGGGCAGGGGCACCCCCAGGCCCCGTGGGGACACCCAGAGGCCTCCCGAAGGGGGGGAGGGGGGACAGGGGCCCTGGCAGGAGGCTGCTCCGAGCCTGGGGACGGACGCTGGAGTGAGCCTGGCTCAGGGGCAGGCGCTGCTCCACACCCCGCAGACCCACCTGGGTCTCTGCTTCCATGGCCCGTCACAGGTGCACGGACCCCCAGGGCTGCCCTGCCGGGACCCCGCCCTCCAGCCTTGTCCTCGGAGCCCCAGGTGAGCAGGTGCCAGGGGCTGGACACACGGGAGCTGGAGCTGTGTCCCCCGGTGGAGGGGAAGGTGACTGTGGGCTGGGGGCTGGCCTGGCTCCAAGTCAAGGGCCCGGCGCTCCCCACAGCACCCCAATTTTATTGTTTTCTATTGAAACAGTTTTATTGGGGAAAACTCACGTGGCATTTAAAGAGTACAATTCATCCCGGCCGGTGTGGCTCAGTGGTTGAGCGTCGACCTATGAACCAGGAGGTCAGGGTTGGATTTCCCGTCAGGGCACAGGCCTGGGGTGCGGGCTCCATCCCCAGTGGGGGGCGTGCAGGAGGCAGCCGATCCATGACTCTCTCCTCACTGGTGTGTGTGTCTCTCTCTCCCTCTCCCTTCCTCTCTGAAATCAATAAAAATATATATTTTTTAAAAATGAAGTGCACAATGCAATGTTTTAGTGCATCCAGTCGGCTCTAGAACAGTTTCCTCACCTCGGAGATCCCCCTGGACCCTCCAGCCTCCCCCAGGGGTGATGGTGACCCCACACACCCAGAACGCCCCCCAGCCCCCAGCTCCAGCCCCCACACACCCAGAACGCCCCCCAGCCCCCAGCTCCAGCCCCCACACACCCAGAACGCCCCCCCAGCCCCCAGCTCCAGCCCCCACACACCCAGAACGCCCCCCCAGCCCCCAGCTCCAGCCCCCACACACCCAGAACGCCCCCCAGCCCCCAGCTCCAGCCCTCCCCCTTGGCCTTGTCACGGGAGCCTGCCACCTCCGCGGGCGGGATGCATCAGATAACCCGGACTCCACACCGCAGACACTGACTTTGAGGACCCGCCGCAGAGTCTGGTTAAGACGCATAAACAAAAACTGGAGGGAAGTCGGCCACTTAATCACGGAGACGAAGCGAGGCCGCGAGAGATTGTTCTGCTTAAAAAATGGGGTGGCGACTTGCAAATATGTTCTTAGAAGCAATTTTATTACAAACTGTCCCATCGGGCAGCGCCTGGGGAGTGATGGGGCGCTCTGCTCATTCCTCAGAGCCCCAGGCTGCAGCGGGGGCGGACGGGGGTGGGGGGACTTATTCCCGGGAGCAGGGCCGGGTGGCCGGGTGTGCAGAGGGGCTCACTGGACCCCACCAGCCCCTCCTCCCGGCTGCGGCCCAGGAGGGGCCCTGAGGGCAGGGAGCCGCTCAGCCGTCTGGAGTCCCAGCCAAGACATGGCGCCTGGACTCTTGGGGCCTAAACCGCTCCCTGCCCACCAGCCAGACCTCCGCCCAGAAACTCCGTGATCCTGGCCTCGGGGGAAGTGAAAAGAGAAGGGCCATCACCCGCAGCCCATGGAGCATTTCGAGGACTCGGGGCTCAGGAAGAGGAGGCACAAGGCCCCGGGCCCGGCCCCAGGAGCTCCTCTTTGTAAGGCAGGTACAGACCTGAGGCTCACAGACACCCTGCCTCAGTGTCTCCCTGGTTGGAGGGCTGCCCTCCGACTCCTCCTTTTCTAAAAAAATGTATTTCTGTTGATTTCCGAGAGGAAGAGAGAGGGAGAGACATCGATGATGAGAGAGGATCGTTGATTGGCTGCCTCCTGCACGCCCCACACTGGGGATGGAGCTCCCAACCCGGGCCTGTGCCCTGACCAGGAATCGAACCACGACCTTCTGGTTCATAGTTTGATGCTCAACCGCTGAGCCACACCAGCTGGGCCCCTCCAACTCCTCCTTCAGCCACGCCATCCCTGTGCCTGAGAGGGCCTGACACCCTCAAGCTGCTCAGCTGCTCCCACCGGGTGAGTCTGCCCCCCCCCCCCCCCCCCCCCGGGGCTGGACCTGGTGGCAGAGGGCGAGGTCAGGTTACAGGAAAGACTGGTTTCTGCCTTCAGTGCTCACTGGCTGGCTCTCTCTATCTCCCTCCCTGCTCTACCCACCGTTCCCCCTACCCCCTCACCACTTGCTCTGGAGGAAGCCAGCTGCGGGGCCTGTCCGGTCCTGTCCCTCAGGCAGCCTCTGGAAAAGCCCATGGTGGATGCCCAGGTCAGCGAGGACCCTTGGCCGGTGAAGGCCTGGGCGTGAGCTTGGAAACAAATCCCCTCCCAGTCACGCTTGAGATGCTGCAATCCTGGCTACAATGTAATGCAGCCTCAAGAGAGACCCTGAGCCAGAACCACCAGCTAAGCCACCCTCACATTCCTGCCTCAGAAACTGTGTGAGACAATGCATGCTGGCTGTTCTAGGGCACCACCACCACCACCACCACCCGCATCACCAGCACTATCTTCACCATCACCATCACCATCATCGTCACCATCACCACCATCACCATCACCATCATCGTCACCATCACCACCATCACCATCACCACCATCACCATCACCATCACCATCACCATCATCGTCACCATCACCATCTCCATCACCATTATCACCACCACCACCCGCACCAGCATCACCATCACTATCTTCACCATCACCATCACCATCATCGTCACCATCACTGTCTTCACCATCACCATCACCATCATCACCATCACCATCATCGTCACCATCACCATCACCATCTCCATCCCCATCATTTCCTCCTGGTCCACGGCACTTTTCACACTTGTTTCTCAATCAGCAGAGCCCGGCAAGATGTGGACACTTGGGCTCGGGGGGGTGGAGCAACTTGCTCAGGGCCGCCCGCTGACAGATGGCGGAGGCTCAGCTGGAGGCCCCGTCCGCCTCCCCCAGCTGCAGCCGAGTGCCTCCGGCTCAGGACAGCTGTCTGCTGGCGTTGTCCCAGCGGCTCTGGCTCACGGCGGAAGGGAATGCCCTGCAGCTACACCCAGCAGAGAGACTGCCGTGGGGAGGGCGGGGTTGGGGAGCCCTGCTTCCCTGAGAGGGCACCTCTCAGCCCCACTCCCCCTCCCCCCCAGGTTCTGGGAGCCGGACCCCAGTCAGCAGTGGCCCCCGTGGGAGCCTGGTCACATCCCAGCGCCCAGTGTTCATGTGCGGTCAGGTGTCCGGCCATGCTGAGGGTGACAGCGCCACCACGGGAGGAGCTGGGGTGGGCTCAGAGGCCGGGCCTGGAGGAAGGGCTCCGCCAGGGCACCGTGCTCTGCTCAGCGGGACGCCTGTGCCCAGCTCCCTGCTCCCCTCGGACAGGTCAGCTCACCCTGCAGCCGGCCAGGAGCAGAGGCCCCGGGAGAAGCCCTGGCTCCTGGGGTGGCCCTCACGCCGACAGCAGCAAGGAGTGAGCCGGTCGCTTGGACGCGCTGAGTGTCTCCTTCCCGGGGGCTGAACCGGGAGCAGCTGCGAGTGAGGGGGGCCCCGGGGTGACCCCGGGCTGCAGGCAGCGTCTGGAGAGCCGACTGATGGTACCGCCCGCGGGATTTAATCCACGCGGAGCGCCAGTGAGGAGTGGCGGTTTCGGGGGGAGTGCAGAGGTCCCCATCATGGCCCCGCTCCCCTGAGCCCCAATCCCTGGTCCAGGCGCTGGTGGCCTGGGGAGCTATGGCCACTGAGGCCCCCTCTGCTCAGCGCCCCCCGCCCCCCACTATCCTCAGCCCCTGTGGTCTCATGGGAAATTGTCTGGGATCACGGTATTCCGGCAGCTCCCTTCAGGCCCTGGAGGCCCGACATCGCAGGGAAAGGACGCACACCGTGTCCCCTTCCACCAGGCCATTAATTGATAACACTTAATTAATCTGCCCAGGAGAGAGATCAAACGGAGATGGTGTCCCCCAGCGGCCACGGGTATCGACGCCGTTATTCCAATTAACCGCTGGCCAGAGGGCCGCGTGGCGAGGTCTCCCCCAGCCCCCAGAGTCCGGCGTCCGCCTCGCACCCGCTGACCCAAGGCCCTGCCTGCGGTGGCACCGGGCCTCCCACGCGTGTGGGGACCTCCAGGCCCATCGGACTGCCCATTAGAGGAGCCGCCTGCTTGCAATTAACTGCTTTATTTAGGGCATTTTTTCCCCTTCGAGGAGCAATTACATTTCTGCAGTCTTTGGAAAGAGCAAATGACCTGGAGCAAGACACCCTATAAATCAGGCTCGGTGGGCGGAGCCGCTCTGGCAGGTGCCTGGCAGGAATGCTGGGGGGGGCGGGCTGCAGAGACACCCCTGAGCCTGCCTGCTCGCTGCCCATCCCGGGTGGGGGAGTCACAGGTCCCTGGACTCTGCCCTGGGAGGGAGGGAGGGCTCTGCGAGGCCTCGGCACCCGTCAGTTCCCTTCCGTCCAAACACTGTGGCCCCCACCTCCCTCTTCCCTCCGCTCTTCCTCCCAGCTCCCCTCCCCCTCCCCCTCCCCCTCCTCTCCTTCCCAACCTCCCCCTCCCTCACGCCCCCTCCACGGCACCCCCCTCCTCCCCACCCCACTCCCAGCTCTCTGCCGGCTTCCTTGGTGCTCCCACCCCACCTGCTAATGGTCTCTGTGGCGCCCCCTGGAGGCGCGTGTTGGCTCAGGGGGGACTGGAGCCCAGCAGAGGTGGGAGGTGGGAAGGCCTTCCCAAGGCCGTTTTGCAGAGGCCTCAGCCACTCACCTGCTCAGACCCTTCCTGCGAATGTCAGAACAGCAGGTCCCCAGAGACAGAGGCGTGGGGGGCTGGGGCTGGGGCTGGGCTGGGCTGGGGCTGGGGCTGGGGCTGGGCTGGGGCTGGGCTGGGGCTGGGGCCTGGGCTGGGCTGGGGCTGGGGCTGGGCTGGGGCTGGGGCTGGGCTGGGGCTGGGCTGGGGCTGGGCTGGGGCTGGGGCTGGGCTGGGGCTGGGGCTGGGACTGGGGCTGGGCTGGGGCTGGGGCTGGGGCTGGGGCTAGGGCTGGGCTGGGGCTGGGCTGGGGCTGGGGCTGGGGCTGGGCTGGGGCTGGGGCTGGGGCTGGGACTGGGGCTGGGCTGGGGCTGGGGCTGGGCCTGGGACTGGGGCTGGGCTGGGGCTGGGGCTGGGCCTGGGCTGGGGCTGGGCTGGGGCTGGGCTGGGGCTGGGGCTGGGGCTGGGCTGGGGCTGGGGCTGGGCTGGGGCTGGGGCTGGGCTGGGGCTGGGGCTGGGGCTGGGCTGGGGCTGGGCTGGGGCTGGGGCTGGGCTGGGGCTGGGGCCGGGCTGGGGCTGGGCTGGGGCTGGGGCTGGGCTGGGGCTGGGCTGGGCTGGGGCTGGGGCTTGTCTGGGGCTGGGGCTGGGGCTGGGGCTGGGGCTGGGCTGGGGCTGGGCCTGGGCTGGGGCTGGGGCTGGGGCTGGGGCTGGGGCTGGGGCTGGGCTGGGGCTGGGGCTGGGGCTGGGCTGGGGCTGGGCCTGGGCTGGGGCTGGGGCTGGGGCTGGGCTGGGGCTGGGGCTGGGGCTGGGGCTGGGGCTGGGCTGGGGCTGGGCCTGGGCTGGGGCTGGGGCTGGGGCTGGGGCTGGGCTGGGGCTGGGGCTGGGGCTGGGGCTGGGCTGGGGCTGGGGCTTGTCTGGGGCTGGGGCTGGGGCTGGGGCTGGGGCTTGTCTGGGGCTGGGGCTGGGGCTGGGGCTTGTCTAGGGCTGGGGCTGGGGCTGGGCTGGGGCTGGGGCTGGGGCTGGGGCTGGGGCTGGGGCTGGGCTGGGGCTGGGGCTGGGGCTGGGCTGGGGCTGGGGCTTGTCTGGGGCTGGGGCTGGGGCTGGGGCTGGGGCTTGTCTGGGGCTGGGGCTGGGGCTGGGGCTGGGGCTTGTCTAGGGCTGGGGCTGGGGCTGGTCTGGGGCTGGGGCTGGGGCTGGGCTGGGCTGGGGCTGGGGCTGGGGCTGGGGCTGGGCTGGGGCTGGGCCTGGGCTGGGGCTGGGGCTGGGGCTGGGGCTGGGCTGGGGCTGGGGCTGGGGCTGGGGCTGGGCTGGGGCTGGGGCTTGTCTGGGGCTGGGGCTGGGGCTGGGGCTGGGGCTTGTCTGGGGCTGGGGCTGGGGCTGGGGCTTGTCTAGGGCTGGGGCTGGGGCTGGGCTGGGGCTGGGGCTGGGGCTGGGGCTGGGGCTGGGGCTGGGCTGGGGCTGGGGCTGGGGCTGGGCTGGGGCTGGGGCTTGTCTGGGGCTGGGGCTGGGGCTGGGGCTGGGGCTTGTCTGGGGCTGGGGCTGGGGCTGGGGCTGGGGCTTGTCTAGGGCTGGGGCTGGGGCTGGTCTGGGGCTGGGGCTGGGCTGGGGCTGGGCTGGGCTGGGGCTGGGGCTGGGCTGGGCTGGGCTGGGGCTGGGGCTGGACTGGGCTGGGGCTGGGCTGTGGGGGGCAGTGCCCGTCGGGGGGGCGGGTTCTGGGGGCAGGAGTGTGGCCTGGAATCAGGAGGCTGCTGGCTGCACAGCCCGTGAGTGAGGAAGCATCAGGGAGCAGCTCGCTCTAAAGCGGCGTGTTGTGTGTTACATGAATGATACCTCAATTTTTTAAAACAGGGAAAACAAGGTCTCTAACAACTTAATACTAAGAAGACAAACAACCCAATTAAAAACGGGCAAAGGATTTGAGTGGATTTTTTTTTTTTTTTTTTTTTTTACCAAAGAAGATGCAGAGGCGGCTCCCGGGAAACGCAGGGAAAGGCCAGGCCGGGAGCCCATGGGGGGCTAACGTTCGGAAGACGGGACCCCAGGTGCCCGCGAGGCGTGCCCAGTAGCGGCTCAGGACGGCTCCGGGCGCCGGGGACACAGCGGGGCTGATGGATGAGGCCCTCCCTCGGGGCCTCAGTTCCCCCATCTGTAAAATGGGCCCCAAGCACCACCCTGCTCCCCCCAGAGGGCTGAGTCCCGCTGGACATCGCAGGGCTCCCGGACCCCCAGCTGTGCCCCCACCTGGGGTCAGAGGGAGGCCCTGGGGCCCTGAGGGGGTGGGAGGGAGGGAGGGCCCTCAGTGGAGTCCTCTCCCCTCTGTCCCCCCGCATCTGCCCAGAGCCCACCCCCCAGGAAAATGGCAGAGGAGGGGCTGGCTCCAGGGGCCTCTGGGTGCCCGTCTGCATCTGGGCAGCTGAGCTCCTCCCGCAGCCGACCCACCGCGGCCCCGGGAAGCCGCCGGCGGGAAGGAGAACAGACGCCAAGTGTGGAGAATTGGACTGACAGCGCCACACTGATGGCTTGTAGACGCGGCGGCTGGAGGGACATTTACATTTATATAGACATTTCACCGGCCTCCGCGGTGAGACCCGGCGGGCCGGCCACTGGAGGCACAGCTGGGAGCCGGCAGGGCCCGCGGGCAGCGCCCCAGGCACCAGCCCAAGGGGCCTGGGATGGGCACAGGTCCTCACCAGGTCCCCAGGCTCCCCGTGAGCCTCTGCCCTCCCAGGACCCTGCCCCTGCCTTGGGCCAGCCTGGCCCCTGACTGCCCAGGGCACCGGCCTCACCCGCCTCACCTCCCAGAGCCCAGACCCAGGCAGGAAGCTCTGCCCCGGCCAGTGCAGGGCAGAGAGGGCCCAGGACCCAGAGGAGGCGCCATCTTCAGGTCGAGCAGAGAGGCCTGGGGAGACGCTAGATCCTCCGCACCCACATCCCCACCAGCACCCACATCCCCACAGCACCCAACATCCCCACCAGCACCCTGAGCTGGGACTGCAGCCTCCTGGGCTGAGAGAATTGCTGCTGCTTGCGCCCGGCCTGTAGGTTCCTATGGGGGCCTGTGGGTTCCTGTGGGGGCAATGGGGGCCTGTGGGGGCCTGTGGGGGGCTGTGTGGCCTGTGGGGGGCTGTGGGGGCTGTGGGGGGGCTGTGGGGGGCTGCGGGGCCTGTGGGGGGCTGTGGGGCCTGTGGGGGGCTGTGGGGGGCTGTGGGGGCTGTGGGGGGCTGTGGGGCCTGTGGGGGGCTGTGGGGGCCTGTGGGTTCCTGTGGGGGGCTGTGGGGGGCTGTGGGGCTTTGCTCCGGCTGAGGGGAGACAGGCTCCTGGGGGAGCAGGAAGTGACCTCATCGGGTGAATCCCCAGGAGGATGTTTTCCCTCTGGTTTGTGGAGGGAGTGGAGGGGAGAGAGCACGAGAGAAAGACACGATGTGAGCGAGACGCCTGGATTGGTTGCCTCCCGGGCCAGGATCGAACCTGCAGCCCTTGGGTGCGCGGGCCGACGCTCTACCCACTGAGCACGCTGCCAGGCGCGCCGTGACCGTCTTCCCAGGCGAGGTGGCTTTCTCCCGGGAAGACTCCGCAAAAGCCACGCAGCGATAAGGCCCCCGAGGGCTGAGCTCGGGCCCAGGCGTGTCCACCGCCAAGGCAGGCAGAGCGACACTCGGGGGGCTCGGGGCAGAGCCGTGGTCCGAGGGGCGCGGGGCACGGAGAAAGGCTCCCAGACGGAGAGACCCCGCATGACCAAGTCACCCCAACAGGGTGGTGTCGAACCAGGCAGGCTGCGCCCCAAGTCCGTGCGCAGGAGGGAGGGAGGGACGGGCACCCTGAGCGGCCAAGCCCAGGCGGCCGGTGCTGACGGTCAGTCATGCCCGGGTGACCTCTCGGGGCAGGAAGCTGAGGGCGTTCGTGGAGGAGGCGCCGGGACCTCAGCACCTCCCCAGCGGCTGCGACCGAACCTCCGGGGTCCTGGGACGTGGCCTCAGAGATGACAGGCTGACAGCCTTAAGGAGAAAAACTCCTAAAATAAACAGGACCGAGAATATCACAGAACACAGGCCACTGTGGAGGGAGGGGGCCCTCGCCTGCCAGCCCGGCCTCAGGGCCTTTGCACGCACGGCAGCCAGAGCTCCTGCCTCCGCAGACAGCCAGCCCTCGCCCACTGGGGTGGCTCCTCTCCAGCCCTTACCCCCGGCCGTGGGTCCTGCCACCCCACTCCCTGGGGCCCAGGTTGGAGAAATGGAAGGAAAAGAGGGCTGTCCTAAAAGGTGACGGTGGGGCGCGGTCCCACTGCCCCCCCATCCCCAGGCCTGCGGGCCCTGGTCCGGTCCTCTGGGTGGAGGGCGGTGGGCCGGGGCACGGGAGGGGAGCGGCCTCCCGCGGGCCCTGCGATTCCGTGCCGCCCGCGAGGCATCCGTCTCCCGCTCCCTCCAAGACAAATGCAGCGTCAGGCCGGCCGCCCGGACCCCCATTCATCAACATTTAGCGTCTATTAAAGCGCACTCACCTCTAATCGCGGAAACAAACAGAAAAGCTGCACGGATCGCGGCAGCAACAGGTGGCCGAGGTGCAGGTGGGCGGCCCGGGCTCCCCTCCCGCTGCCCAGGCCCCAGGCTGCAGAGGGCACACCCCATGCACCGCCCAGCCCGCCCACTCCGCCCCCATCAGAGTGCAGAGCAGGACGCTGGGCTCGAGGGGTCTGTGCCCAGCTCAGGGCCACCTGGGCTGCCCTTGGCCCGGACCCTGCCTGGCCGACCGGTGCCGCCTGCTGAGCCCGTTTGGCACCGTAGCCCGGGGTTCGGGGGAATCACCAGCGCCACTTGGAGCAGAGCCAGCCAGGGACCCGGTGCCGCCGCGTCAGGAGGAGGGAGTGGGCACGGGATGGAGCTGTGGGGCCCGGCCTCTGCCAGGCGTTGGCCGGGCAGGCCCTTCCCTCAGGGGACACGGCCGTTCCAGGGCACACGGGTCCAGCAGGAGCTGCAGCCGGAGGCAGCGCGGTGGACAGACCCCTCCGTCCAGCCCGCACGCTGACGACGTGGCCGGTGGAGAGGAGACGCAGGGAGCGAGGCCATTGGTGTGGCGGGGAGCCCCCCCCCCCCCACTGATGGAGAGACTGGGGCCTTGGCAGCGACAGCCCCACCCCGTGGGGGACCCAGGGCCGGCCCCCCTCGCCCGCCCCCATCTCAGTCCCCTGGGCACTCCCCTCCGTCCCAGAACAGGCGGCCCCGGGGCGGAGCCGTGGCAGCCGCGTGGGGGCTGCTGGGCCGGGGGTGGGGGCGCCGGCTCGGGCCACTAAATCAGTCCACGCCTGTCGCCGGCGGGCTGCGGGAGCCGCCCGAGCGGAAATAACAAATGGCTGTCATTGTGGAGCCAAAACCTGTGATTATAATGATCACACCCTCGGTGACCTTGCGTAAACTTTAATCTCTCTCCAGCGGAGCATTTAAATAGCCTGCGCGCCAGCGCGACGAGCCAGCGCGCCCCCGCCCCCGCCCCGGCTCCCGGCAGGGACGGCCTGACACCGCGGCTCTCTGCGTCCTGGGCCTCGTCACTGGAGGTGGAAGTCGCAGCAGCTCCTGCCTGAGGGGGCCCGACAGGGTGTCCCCGGAGCAGGCTCCACGCTGGGGAGAGGCTCCGGGTGGAGAGGGCGCAGGGCGCACCCAGGAGGGCCGCACGGAGGAGGCGGGACAGGCCGGCAGCAAAGCCGTGGGTCCCAACCTGCCGTGGCCTTTCCTCTCCTCAGGAGGCGGCAGATGGGAGCTCCTGCACACACACATGCATGCGCACGCATGTGCACACTCATGAGTGCGAACACATACAAACATGGACATGTGTGCACACAGGCATGCGTGTACACTTATGCACACGTGTGAGTGCAGACATAATGGAATCTGGGCATGGCACACACGAGACTCAAATAGATGTACACGTGGGCACACACAGCAACGCCCGTGAACAGGCACATGTGGGCACACACCTGCATGTGAACATGTGTGTGCACAAAGCTCACCCGCGTTCATGCACACGCAGGCGCACACACGTGCACACCCATGTGTGCACTCGGTCATGAGTTGCACTGAGTCCTTGGGGTGAACCAGGGGTGGTGGCACAGGGGAGGGGGAGGAGTGTGGAGCCAGCCAGGACGGGGGGGGGGGGGCGGCAGGAAGGGGAGGGAGAGGCGGGGCCCCAGGGGGGGCCATCCCTGTCAGGAGGCTCCAGGGGTGGTGGCCGAGAGGTGGACCCGCCTCAGCTCCGGCCCCGCGGCCGCGCCCGTTCGGCCGGGAGGTGAGGCTGCCTGGGTCTT